>NW_028113804.1:0-27469 GCF_964289735.1 Phaethon aethereus | reverse complement strand
CCGAGTCTTGCTGTTTATCTGCAATGACTGCCAGGGCAAGTGAGGACCAGCAAGACAATTCCTGCCTAGCACCTTCCTTGGAGGAGAGAGAGTGCAACGTTTCATTTTAGCATTTTGGCGCTCACGAGCGAGACAAACTGCTTTGGCTGTTTGCAAGGCTAGGAAAGAGCAGAGCCCGAGTCTTGCTGTTTATCTGCAATGACTGCCAGGGCAAGTGAGGACCAGCAAGACAATTCCTGCCTAGCACCTTCCTTGGAGGAGAGAGAGTGCAACGTTTCATTTTAGCATTTTGGCGCTCACGAGCGAGACAAACTGCTTTGGCTGTT
Organism: Phaethon aethereus; assembly: GCF_964289735.1. NCBI lineage: Eukaryota > Metazoa > Chordata > Aves > Phaethontiformes > Phaethontidae > Phaethon > Phaethon aethereus. The sequence continues at coordinate 27,143 of NW_028113804.1, read as the reverse complement.
TGCAAGGCTAGGAAAGAGCAGAGCCCGAGTCTTGCTGTTTATCTGCAATGACTGCCAGGGCAAGTGAGCACCAGCAAGACAATTCCTGCCTAGCACCTTCCTTGGAGGAGAGAGAGGGCAACGTTTCATTTTAGCATTTTGGCGCTCACGAGCGAGACAAACTGCTTTGGCTGTTTGCAAGGCTAGGAAAGAGCAGAGCCCGAGTCTTGCTGTTTATCTGCAATGACTGCCAGGGCAAGTGAGGACCAGCAAGACAATTCCTGCCTAGCACCTTCCTTGGAGGAGAGAGAGTGCAACGTTTCATTTTAGCATTTTGGCGCTCACGAGGGAGACAAACTGCTTTGCCTGTTTGCAAGGCTAGGTAAGAGCAGAGCCCGAGTCTTGCTGTTTATCTGCAATGACTGCCAGGGCAAGTGAGGACCAGCAAGACAATTCCTGCCTAGCACCTTCCTTGGAGGAGAGAGAGTGCAACGTTTCATTTTGCTTTTTGGAGAGCGAGAGTGAGAAAAAGCAGAGTGCCTGTTTCAAGGCTAGGAAAGAGCAGAGCCCGAGTCTTGCTGTTTATCTGCAATGACTGCCAGGGCAAGTGAGGACCAGCAAGACAATTCCTGCCTAGCACCTTCCTTGGAGGAGAGAGAGTGCAACGTTTCATTTTAGCATTTTGGCGCTCACGAGGGAGACAAACTGCTTTGCCTGTTTGCAAGGCTAGGTAAGAGCAGAGCCCGAGTCTTGCTGTTTATCTGCAATGACTGCCAGGGCAAGTGAGGACCAGCAAGACAATTCCTGCCTAGCACCTTCCTTGGAGGAGAGAGAGTGCAACGTTTCATTTTGCTTTTTGGAGAGCGAGAGTGAGAAAAAGCAGAGTGCCTGTTTCAAGGCTAGGAAAGAGCAGAGCCCGAGTCTTGCTGTTTATCTGCAATGACTGCCAGGGCAAGTGAGGACCAGCAAGACAATTCCTGCCTAGCACCTTCCTTGGAGGAGAGAGAGTGCAACGTTTCATTTTGCTTTTTGGAGAGCGAGAGTGAGAAAAGCAGAGTGCCTGTTTGCAAGGCTAGGAAAGAGCAGAGCCCGAGTCTTGCTGTTTATCTGCAATGACTGCCAGGGCAAGTGAGGACCAGCAAGACAATTCCTGCCTAGCACCTTCCTTGGAGGAGAGAGAGTGCAACGTTTCATTTTAGCATTTTGGCGCTCACGAGGGAGACAAACTGCTTTGGCTGTTTGCAAGGCTAGGAAAGAGCAGAGCCCGAGTCTTGCTGTTTATCTGCAATGACTGCCAGGGCAAGTGAGGACCAGCAAGACAATTCCTGCCTAGCACCTTCCTTGGAGGAGAGAGAGTGCAACGTTTCATTTTAGCATTTTGGCGCTCACGAGCGAGACAAACTGCTTTGGCTGTTTGCAAGGCTAGGAAAGAGCAGAGCCCGAGTCTTGCTGTTTATCTGCAATGACTGCCAGGGCAAGTGAGGACCAGCAAGACAATTCCTGCCTAGCACCTTCCTTGGAGGAGAGAGAGTGCAACGTTTCATTTTAGCATTTTGGCGCTCACGAGTGAGACAAACTGCTTTGGCTGTTTGCAAGGCTAGGAAAGAGCAGAGCCCCAGTCTTGCTGTTTATCTGCAATGACTGCCAGGGCAAGTGAGGACCAGCAAGACAATTCCTGCCTAGCACCTTCCTTGGAGGAGAGAGAGTGCAACGTTTCATTTTAGCATTTTGGCGCTCACGAGCGAGACAAACTGCTTTGGCTGTTTGCAAGGCTAGGAAAGAGCAGAGCCCCAGTCTTGCTGTTTATCTGCAATGACTGCCAGGGCAAGTGAGGACCAGCAAGACAATTCCTGCCTAGCACCTTCCTTGGAGGAGAGAGAGTGCAACGTTTCATTTTAGCATTTTGGCGCTCACGAGGGAGACAAACTGCTTTGCCTGTTTGCAAGGCTAGGTAAGAGCAGAGCCCGAGTCTTGCTGTTTATCTGCAATGACTGCCAGGGCAAGTGAGGACCAGCAAGACAATTCCTGCCTAGCACCTTCCTTGGAGGAGAGAGAGTGCAACGTTTCATTTTGCTTTTTGGAGAGCGAGAGTGAGAAAAAGCAGAGTGCCTGTTTCAAGGCTAGGAAAGAGCAGAGCCCGAGTCTTGCTGTTTATCTGCAATGACTGCCAGGGCAAGTGAGGACCAGCAAGACAATTCCTGCCTAGCACCTTCCTTGGAGGAGAGGGAGTGCAACGTTTCATTTTAGCATTTTGGCGCTCACGAGCGAGACAAACTGCTTTGGCTGTTTGCAAGGCTAGGAAAGAGCAGAGCCCGAGTCTTGCTGTTTATCTGCAATGACTGCCAGGGCAAGTGAGGACCAGCAAGACAATTCCTGCCTAGCACCTTCCTTGGAGGAGAGAGAGTGCAACGTTTCATTTTAGCATTTTGGCGCTCACGAGCGAGACAAACTGCTTTGGCTGTTTGCAAGGCTAGGAAAGAGCAGAGCCCGAGTCTTGCTGTTTATCTGCAATGACTGCCAGGGCAAGTGAGGACCAGCAAGACAATTCCTGCCTAGCACCTTCCTTGGAGGAGAGAGAGTGCAACGTTTCATTTTAGCATTTTGGCGCTCACGAGCGAGACAAACTGCTTTGGCTGTTTGCAAGGCTAGGAAAGAGCAGAGCCCGAGTCTTGCTGTTTATCTGCAATGACTGCCAGGGCAAGTGAGGACCAGCAAGACAATTCCTGCCTAGCACCTTCCTTGGAGGAGAGAGAGTGCAACGTTTCATTTTAGCATTTTGGCGCTCACGAGCGAGACAAACTGCTTTGGCTGTTTGCAAGGCTAGGAAAGAGCAGAGCCCGAGTCTTGCTGTTTATCTGCAATGACTGCCAGGGCAAGTGAGGACCAGCAAGACAATTCCTGCCTAGCACCTTCCTTGGAGGAGAGAGAGTGCAACGTTTCATTTTAGCATTTTGGCGCTCACGAGGGAGACAAACTGCTTTGCCTGTTTGCAAGGCTAGGTAAGAGCAGAGCCCGAGTCTTGCTGTTTATCTGCAATGACTGCCAGGGCAAGTGAGGACCAGCAAGACAATTACTGCCTAGCACCTTCCTTGGAGGAGAGAGAGTGCAACGTTTCATTTTGCTTTTTGGAGAGCGAGAGTGAGAAAAAGCAGAGTGCCTGTTTCAAGGCTAGGAAAGAGCAGAGCCCGAGTCTTGCTGTTTATCTGCAATGACTGCCAGGGCAAGTGAGGACCAGCAAGACAATTCCTGCCTAGCACCTTCCTTGGAGGAGAGAGAGTGCAACGTTTCATTTTAGCATTTTGGCGCTCACGAGCGAGACAAACTGCTTTGGCTGTTTGCAAGGCTAGGAAAGAGCAGAGCCCGAGTCTTGCTGTTTATCTGCAATGACTGCCAGGGCAAGTGAGGACCAGCAAGACAATTCCTGCCTAGCACCTTCCTTGGAGGAGAGAGAGTGCAACGTTTCATTTTAGCATTTTGGCGCTCACGAGCGAGACAAACTGCTTTGGCTGTTTGCAAGGCTAGGAAAGAGCAGAGCCCGAGTCTTGCTGTTTATCTGCAATGACTGCCAGGGCAAGTGAGGACCAGCAAGACAATTCCTGCCTAGCACCTTCCTTGGAGGAGAGAGAGTGCAACGTTTCATTTTAGCATTTTGGCGCTCACGAGCGAGACAAACTGCTTTGGCTGTTTGCAAGGCTAGGAAAGAGCAGAGCCCCAGTCTTGCTGTTTATCTGCAATGACTGCCAGGGCAAGTGAGGACCAGCAAGACAATTCCTGCCTAGCACCTTCCTTGGAGGAGAGAGAGTGCAACGTTTCATTTTAGCATTTTGGCGCTCACGAGCGAGACAAACTGCTTTGGCTGTTTGCAAGGCTAGGAAAGAGCAGAGCCCCAGTCTTGCTGTTTATCTGCAATGACTGCCAGGGCAAGTGAGGACCAGCAAGACAATTCCTGCCTAGCACCTTCCTTGGAGGAGAGAGAGTGCAACGTTTCATTTTAGCATTTTGGCGCTCACGAGGGAGACAAACTGCTTTGCCTGTTTGCAAGGCTAGGTAAGAGCAGAGCCCGAGTCTTGCTGTTTATCTGCAATGACTGCCAGGGCAAGTGAGGACCAGCAAGACAATTCCTGCCTAGCACCTTCCTTGGAGGAGAGAGAGTGCAACGTTTCATTTTGCTTTTTGGAGAGCGAGAGTGAGAAAAAGCAGAGTGCCTGTTTCAAGGCTAGGAAAGAGCAGAGCCCGAGTCTTGCTGTTTATCTGCAATGACTGCCAGGGCAAGTGAGGACCAGCAAGACAATTCCTGCCTAGCACCTTCCTTGGAGGAGAGGGAGTGCAACGTTTCATTTTAGCATTTTGGCGCTCACGAGCGAGACAAACTGCTTTGGCTGTTTGCAAGGCTAGGAAAGAGCAGAGCCCCAGTCTTGCTGTTTATCTGCAATGACTGCCAGGGCAAGTGAGGACCAGCAAGACAATTCCTGCCTAGCACCTTCCTTGGAGGAGAGAGAGTGCAACGTTTCATTTTAGCATTTTGGCGCTCACGAGCGAGACAAACTGCTTTGGCTGTTTGCAAGGCTAGGAAAGAGCAGAGCCCGAGTCTTGCTGTTTATCTGCAATGACTGCCAGGGCAAGTGAGGACCAGCAAGACAATTCCTGCCTAGCACCTTCCTTGGAGGAGAGAGAGTGCAACGTTTCATTTTAGCATTTTGGCGCTCACGAGCGAGACAAACTGCTTTGGCTGTTTGCAAGGCTAGGAAAGAGCAGAGCCCGAGTCTTGCTGTTTATCTGCAATGACTGCCAGGGCAAGTGAGGACCAGCAAGACAATTCCTGCCTAGCACCTTCCTTGGAGGAGAGAGAGTGCAACGTTTCATTTTAGCATTTTGGCGCTCACGAGCGAGACAAACTGCTTTGGCTGTTTGCAAGGCTAGGAAAGAGCAGAGCCCGAGTCTTGCTGTTTATCTGCAATGACTGCCAGGGCAAGTGAGGACCAGCAAGACAATTCCTGCCTAGCACCTTCCTTGGAGGAGAGAGAGTGCAACGTTTCATTTTAGCATTTTGGCGCTCACGAGCGAGACAAACTGCTTTGGCTGTTTGCAAGGCTAGGAAAGAGCAGAGCCCGAGTCTTGCTGTTTATCTGCAATGACTGCCAGGGCAAGTGAGCACCAGCAAGACAATTCCTGCCTAGCACCTTCCTTGGAGGAGAGAGAGGGCAACGTTTCATTTTAGCATTTTGGCGCTCACGAGCGAGACAAACTGCTTTGGCTGTTTGCAAGGCTAGGAAAGAGCAGAGCCCGAGTCTTGCTGTTTATCTGCAATGACTGCCAGGGCAAGTGAGGACCAGCAAGACAATTCCTGCCTAGCACCTTCCTTGGAGGAGAGAGAGTGCAACGTTTCATTTTAGCATTTTGGCGCTCACGAGGGAGACAAACTGCTTTGCCTGTTTGCAAGGCTAGGTAAGAGCAGAGCCCGAGTCTTGCTGTTTATCTGCAATGACTGCCAGGGCAAGTGAGGACCAGCAAGACAATTCCTGCCTAGCACCTTCCTTGGAGGAGAGAGAGTGCAACGTTTCATTTTGCTTTTTGGAGAGCGAGAGTGAGAAAAAGCAGAGTGCCTGTTTCAAGGCTAGGAAAGAGCAGAGCCCGAGTCTTGCTGTTTATCTGCAATGACTGCCAGGGCAAGTGAGGACCAGCAAGACAATTCCTGCCTAGCACCTTCCTTGGAGGAGAGAGAGTGCAACGTTTCATTTTAGCATTTTGGCGCTCACGAGCGAGACAAACTGCTTTGGCTGTTTGCAAGGCTAGGAAAGAGCAGAGCCCGAGTCTTGCTGTTTATCTGCAATGACTGCCAGGGCAAGTGAGGACCAGCAAGACAATTCCTGCCTAGCACCTTCCTTGGAGGAGAGAGAGTGCAACGTTTCATTTTAGCATTTTGGCGCTCACGAGCGAGACAAACTGCTTTGGCTGTTTGCAAGGCTAGGAAAGAGCAGAGCCCGAGTCTTGCTGTTTATCTGCAATGACTGCCAGGGCAAGTGAGGACCAGCAAGACAATTCCTGCCTAGCACCTTCCTTGGAGGAGAGAGAGTGCAACGTTTCATTTTGCTTTTTGGAGAGCGAGAGTGAGAAAAGCAGAGTGCCTGTTTGCAAGGCTAGGAAAGAGCAGAGCCCGAGTCTTGCTGTTTATCTGCAATGACTGCCAGGGCAAGTGAGGACCAGCAAGACAATTCCTGCCTAGCACCTTCCTTGGAGGAGAGAGAGTGCAACGTTTCATTTTAGCATTTTGGCGCTCACGAGCGAGACAAACTGCTTTGGCTGTTTGCAAGGCTAGGAAAGAGCAGAGCCCGAGTCTTGCTGTTTATCTGCAATGACTGCCAGGGCAAGTGAGGACCAGCAAGACAATTCCTGCCTAGCACCTTCCTTGGAGGAGAGAGAGTGCAACGTTTCATTTTAGCATTTTGGCGCTCACGAGCGAGACAAACTGCTTTGGCTGTTTGCAAGGCTAGGAAAGAGCAGAGCCCGAGTCTTGCTGTTTATCTGCAATGACTGCCAGGGCAAGTGAGCACCAGCAAGACAATTCCTGCCTAGCACCTTCCTTGGAGGAGAGAGAGGGCAACGTTTCATTTTAGCATTTTGGCGCTCACGAGCGAGACAAACTGCTTTGGCTGTTTGCAAGGCTAGGAAAGAGCAGAGCCCGAGTCTTGCTGTTTATCTGCAATGACTGCCAGGGCAAGTGAGGACCAGCAAGACAATTCCTGCCTAGCACCTTCCTTGGAGGAGAGAGAGTGCAACGTTTCATTTTAGCATTTTGGCGCTCACGAGGGAGACAAACTGCTTTGCCTGTTTGCAAGGCTAGGTAAGAGCAGAGCCCGAGTCTTGCTGTTTATCTGCAATGACTGCCAGGGCAAGTGAGGACCAGCAAGACAATTCCTGCCTAGCACCTTCCTTGGAGGAGAGAGAGTGCAACGTTTCATTTTGCTTTTTGGAGAGCGAGAGTGAGAAAAAGCAGAGTGCCTGTTTCAAGGCTAGGAAAGAGCAGAGCCCGAGTCTTGCTGTTTATCTGCAATGACTGCCAGGGCAAGTGAGGACCAGCAAGACAATTCCTGCCTAGCACCTTCCTTGGAGGAGAGAGAGTGCAACGTTTCATTTTAGCATTTTGGCGCTCACGAGCGAGACAAACTGCTTTGGCTGTTTGCAAGGCTAGGAAAGAGCAGAGCCCGAGTCTTGCTGTTTATCTGCAATGACTGCCAGGGCAAGTGAGGACCAGCAAGACAATTCCTGCCTAGCACCTTCCTTGGAGGAGAGAGAGTGCAACGTTTCATTTTAGCATTTTGGCGCTCACGAGCGAGACAAACTGCTTTGGCTGTTTGCAAGGCTAGGAAAGAGCAGAGCCCGAGTCTTGCTGTTTATCTGCAATGACTGCCAGGGCAAGTGAGGACCAGCAAGACAATTCCTGCCTAGCACCTTCCTTGGAGGAGAGAGAGTGCAACGTTTCATTTTGCTTTTTGGAGAGCGAGAGTGAGAAAAGCAGAGTGCCTGTTTGCAAGGCTAGGAAAGAGCAGAGCCCGAGTCTTGCTGTTTATCTGCAATGACTGCCAGGGCAAGTGAGGACCAGCAAGACAATTCCTGCCTAGCACCTTCCTTGGAGGAGAGAGAGTGCAACGTTTCATTTTAGCATTTTGGCGCTCACGAGGGAGACAAACTGCTTTGGCTGTTTGCAAGGCTAGGAAAGAGCAGAGCCCGAGTCTTGCTGTTTATCTGCAATGACTGCCAGGGCAAGTGAGGACCAGCAAGACAATTCCTGCCTAGCACCTTCCTTGGAGGAGAGAGAGTGCAACGTTTCATTTTAGCATTTTGGCGCTCACGAGCGAGACAAACTGCTTTGGCTGTTTGCAAGGCTAGGAAAGAGCAGAGCCCGAGTCTTGCTGTTTATCTGCAATGACTGCCAGGGCAAGTGAGGACCAGCAAGACAATTCCTGCCTAGCACCTTCCTTGGAGGAGAGAGAGTGCAACGTTTCATTTTAGCATTTTGGCGCTCACGAGCGAGACAAACTGCTTTGGCTGTTTGCAAGGCTAGGAAAGAGCAGAGCCCCAGTCTTGCTCTTTATCTGCAATGACTGCCAGGGCAAGTGAGTCTGCAATGACTGCCAGGGCAAGTGAGGACCAGCAAGACAATTCCTGCCCTACAATTTCATTTTAGCATTTTGGCGCTCACGAGCGAGACAAACTGCTTTGGCTGTTTGCAAGGCTAGGAAAGAGCAGAGCCCGAGTCTTGCTGTTTATCTGCAATGACTGCCAGGGCAAGTGAGGACCAGCAAGACAATTCCTGCCTAGCACCTTCCTTGGAGGAGAGAGAGTGCAACGTTTCATTTTAGCATTTTGGCGCTCACGAGGGAGACAAACTGCTTTGCCTGTTTGCAAGGCTAGGTAAGAGCAGAGCCCGAGTCTTGCTGTTTATCTGCAATGACTGCCAGGGCAAGTGAGGACCAGCAAGACAATTCCTGCCTAGCACCTTCCTTGGAGGAGAGAGAGTGCAACGTTTCATTTTGCTTTTTGGAGAGCGAGAGTGAGAAAAAGCAGAGTGCCTGTTTCAAGGCTAGGAAAGAGCAGAGCCCGAGTCTTGCTGTTTATCTGCAATGACTGCCAGGGCAAGTGAGGACCAGCAAGACAATTCCTGCCTAGCACCTTCCTTGGAGGAGAGGGAGTGCAACGTTTCATTTTAGCATTTTGGCGCTCACGAGCGAGACAAACTGCTTTGGCTGTTTGCAAGGCTAGGAAAGAGCAGAGCCCGAGTCTTGCTGTTTATCTGCAATGACTGCCAGGGCAAGTGAGGACCAGCAAGACAATTCCTGCCTAGCACCTTCCTTGGAGGAGAGAGAGTGCAACGTTTCATTTTAGCATTTTGGCGCTCACGAGCGAGACAAACTGCTTTGGCTGTTTGCAAGGCTAGGAAAGAGCAGAGCCCGAGTCTTGCTGTTTATCTGCAATGACTGCCAGGGCAAGTGAGGACCAGCAAGACAATTCCTGCCTAGCACCTTCCTTGGAGGAGAGAGAGTGCAACGTTTCATTTTAGCATTTTGGCGCTCACGAGCGAGACAAACTGCTTTGGCTGTTTGCAAGGCTAGGAAAGAGCAGAGCCCGAGTCTTGCTCTTTATCTGCAATGACTGCCAGGGCAAGTGAGGACCAGCAAGACAATTACTGCCTAGCACCTTCCTTGGAGGAGAGAGAGTGCAACGTTTCATTTTAGCATTTTGGCGCTCACGAGCGAGACAAACTGCTTTGGCTGTTTGCAAGGCTAGGAAAGAGCAGAGCCCGAGTCTTGCTGTTTATCTGCAATGACTGCCAGGGCAAGTGAGGACCAGCAAGACAATTCCTGCCTAGCACCTTCCTTGGAGGAGAGAGAGTGCAACGTTTCATTTTAGCATTTTGGCGCTCACGAGCGAGACAAACTGCTTTGGCTGTTTGCAAGGCTAGGAAAGAGCAGAGCCCGAGTCTTGCTGTTTATCTGCAATGACTGCCAGGGCAAGTGAGGACCAGCAAGACAATTCCTGCCTAGCACCTTCCTTGGAGGAGAGAGAGTGCAACGTTTCATTTTAGCATTTTGGCGCTCACGAGCGAGACAAACTGCTTTGGCTGTTTGCAAGGCTAGGAAAGAGCAGAGCCCGAGTCTTGCTGTTTATCTGCAATGACTGCCAGGGCAAGTGAGGACCAGCAAGACAATTCCTGCCTAGCACCTTCCTTGGAGGAGAGAGAGTGCAACGTTTCATTTTAGCATTTTGGCGCTCACGAGCGAGACAAACTGCTTTGGCTGTTTGCAAGGCTAGGAAAGAGCAGAGCCCCAGTCTTGCTGTTTATCTGCAATGACTGCCAGGGCAAGTGAGGACCAGCAAGACAATTCCTGCCTAGCACCTTCCTTGGAGGAGAGAGAGTGCAACGTTTCATTTTAGCATTTTGGCGCTCACGAGCGAGACAAACTGCTTTGGCTGTTTGCAAGGCTAGGAAAGAGCAGAGCCCCAGTCTTGCTGTTTATCTGCAATGACTGCCAGGGCAAGTGAGGACCAGCAAGACAATTCCTGCCTAGCACCTTCCTTGGAGGAGAGAGAGTGCAACGTTTCATTTTAGCATTTTGGCGCTCACGAGGGAGACAAACTGCTTTGCCTGTTTGCAAGGCTAGGTAAGAGCAGAGCCCGAGTCTTGCTGTTTATCTGCAATGACTGCCAGGGCAAGTGAGGACCAGCAAGACAATTCCTGCCTAGCACCTTCCTTGGAGGAGAGAGAGTGCAACGTTTCATTTTGCTTTTTGGAGAGCGAGAGTGAGAAAAAGCAGAGTGCCTGTTTCAAGGCTAGGAAAGAGCAGAGCCCGAGTCTTGCTGTTTATCTGCAATGACTGCCAGGGCAAGTGAGGACCAGCAAGACAATTCCTGCCTAGCACCTTCCTTGGAGGAGAGGGAGTGCAACGTTTCATTTTAGCATTTTGGCGCTCACGAGCGAGACAAACTGCTTTGGCTGTTTGCAAGGCTAGGAAAGAGCAGAGCCCGAGTCTTGCTGTTTATCTGCAATGACTGCCAGGGCAAGTGAGGACCAGCAAGACAATTCCTGCCTAGCACCTTCCTTGGAGGAGAGAGAGTGCAACGTTTCATTTTAGCATTTTGGCGCTCACGAGCGAGACAAACTGCTTTGGCTGTTTGCAAGGCTAGGAAAGAGCAGAGCCCGAGTCTTGCTGTTTATCTGCAATGACTGCCAGGGCAAGTGAGGACCAGCAAGACAATTCCTGCCTAGCACCTTCCTTGGAGGAGAGGGAGTGCAACGTTTCATTTTAGCATTTTGGCGCTCACGAGCGAGACAAACTGCTTTGGCTGTTTGCAAGGCTAGGAAAGAGCAGAGCCCGAGTCTTGCTGTTTATCTGCAATGACTGCCAGGGCAAGTGAGGACCAGCAAGACAATTCCTGCCTAGCACCTTCCTTGGAGGAGAGAGAGTGCAACGTTTCATTTTGCTTTTTGGAGAGCGAGAGTGAGAAAAGCAGAGTGCCTGTTTGCAAGGCTAGGAAAGAGCAGAGCCCGAGTCTTGCTGTTTATCTGCAATGACTGCCAGGGCAAGTGAGGACCAGCAAGACAATTCCTGCCTAGCACCTTCCTTGGAGGAGAGAGAGTGCAACGTTTCATTTTAGCATTTTGGCGCTCACGAGCGAGACAAACTGCTTTGGCTGTTTGCAAGGCTAGGAAAGAGCAGAGCCCGAGTCTTGCTGTTTATCTGCAATGACTGCCAGGGCAAGTGAGGACCAGCAAGACAATTCCTGCCTAGCACCTTCCTTGGAGGAGAGGGAGTGCAACGTTTCATTTTAGCATTTTGGCGCTCACGAGCGAGACAAACTGCTTTGGCTGTTTGCAAGGCTAGGAAAGAGCAGAGCCCGAGTCTTGCTGTTTATCTGCAATGACTGCCAGGGCAAGTGAGGACCAGCAAGACAATTCCTGCCTAGCACCTTCCTTGGAGGAGAGAGAGTGCAACGTTTCATTTTAGCATTTTGGCGCTCACGAGCGAGACAAACTGCTTTGGCTGTTTGCAAGGCTAGGAAAGAGCAGAGCCCGAGTCTTGCTGTTTATCTGCAATGACTGCCAGGGCAAGTGAGGACCAGCAAGACAATTCCTGCCTAGCACCTTCCTTGGAGGAGAGGGAGTGCAACGTTTCATTTTAGCATTTTGGCGCTCACGAGCGAGACAAACTGCTTTGGCTGTTTGCAAGGCTAGGAAAGAGCAGAGCCCGAGTCTTGCTGTTTATCTGCAATGACTGCCAGGGCAAGTGAGGACCAGCAAGACAATTCCTGCCTAGCACCTTCCTTGGAGGAGAGAGAGTGCAACGTTTCATTTTGCTTTTTGGAGAGCGAGAGTGAGAAAAGCAGAGTGCCTGTTTGCAAGGCTAGGAAAGAGCAGAGCCCGAGTCTTGCTGTTTATCTGCAATGACTGCCAGGGCAAGTGAGGACCAGCAAGACAATTCCTGCCTAGCACCTTCCTTGGAGGAGAGAGAGTGCAACGTTTCATTTTAGCATTTTGGCGCTCACGAGGGAGACAAACTGCTTTGGCTGTTTGCAAGGCTAGGAAAGAGCAGAGCCCGAGTCTTGCTGTTTATCTGCAATGACTGCCAGGGCAAGTGAGGACCAGCAAGACAATTCCTGCCTAGCACCTTCCTTGGAGGAGAGAGAGTGCAACGTTTCATTTTGCTTTTTGGAGAGCGAGAGTGAGAAAAGCAGAGTGCCTGTTTGCAAGGCTAGGAAAGAGCAGAGCCCGAGTCTTGCTGTTTATCTGCAATGACTGCCAGGGCAAGTGAGGACCAGCAAGACAATTCCTGCCTAGCACCTTCCTTGGAGGAGAGAGAGTGCAACGTTTCATTTTAGCATTTTGGCGCTCACGAGCGAGACAAACTGCTTTGGCTGTTTGCAAGGCTAGGAAAGAGCAGAGCCCGAGTCTTGCTCTTTATCTGCAATGACTGCCAGGGCAAGTGAGGACCAGCAAGACAATTACTGCCTAGCACCTTCCTTGGAGGAGAGAGAGTGCAACGTTTCATTTTGCTTTTTGGAGAGCGAGAGTGAGAAAAAGCAGAGTGCCTGTTTCAAGGCTAGGAAAGAGCAGAGCCCGAGTCTTGCTGTTTATCTGCAATGACTGCCAGGGCAAGTGAGGACCAGCAAGACAATTCCTGCCTAGCACCTTCCTTGGAGGAGAGAGAGTGCAACGTTTCATTTTAGCATTTTGGCGCTCACGAGCGAGACAAACTGCTTTGGCTGTTTGCAAGGCTAGGAAAGAGCAGAGCCCGAGTCTTGCTGTTTATCTGCAATGACTGCCAGGGCAAGTGAGGACCAGCAAGACAATTCCTGCCTAGCACCTTCCTTGGAGGAGAGAGAGTGCAACGTTTCATTTTAGCATTTTGGCGCTCACGAGCGAGACAAACTGCTTTGGCTGTTTGCAAGGCTAGGAAAGAGCAGAGCCCGAGTCTTGCTGTTTATCTGCAATGACTGCCAGGGCAAGTGAGGACCAGCAAGACAATTCCTGCCTAGCACCTTCCTTGGAGGAGAGAGAGTGCAACGTTTCATTTTAGCATTTTGGCGCTCACGAGCGAGACAAACTGCTTTGGCTGTTTGCAAGGCTAGGAAAGAGCAGAGCCCGAGTCTTGCTGTTTATCTGCAATGACTGCCAGGGCAAGTGAGGACCAGCAAGACAATTCCTGCCTAGCACCTTCCTTGGAGGAGAGAGAGTGCAACGTTTCATTTTAGCATTTTGGCGCTCACGAGCGAGACAAACTGCTTTGGCTGTTTGCAAGGCTAGGAAAGAGCAGAGCCCCAGTCTTGCTGTTTATCTGCAATGACTGCCAGGGCAAGTGAGGACCAGCAAGACAATTCCTGCCTAGCACCTTCCTTGGAGGAGAGAGAGTGCAACGTTTCATTTTAGCATTTTGGCGCTCACGAGCGAGACAAACTGCTTTGGCTGTTTGCAAGGCTAGGAAAGAGCAGAGCCCCAGTCTTGCTGTTTATCTGCAATGACTGCCAGGGCAAGTGAGGACCAGCAAGACAATTCCTGCCTAGCACCTTCCTTGGAGGAGAGAGAGTGCAACGTTTCATTTTAGCATTTTGGCGCTCACGAGCGAGACAAACTGCTTTGCCTGTTTGCAAGGCTAGGTAAGAGCAGAGCCCGAGTCTTGCTGTTTATCTGCAATGACTGCCAGGGCAAGTGAGGACCAGCAAGACAATTCCTGCCTAGCACCTTCCTTGGAGGAGAGAGAGTGCAACGTTTCATTTTGCTTTTTGGAGAGCGAGAGTGAGAAAAAGCAGAGTGCCTGTTTCAAGGCTAGGAAAGAGCAGAGCCCGAGTCTTGCTGTTTATCTGCAATGACTGCCAGGGCAAGTGAGGACCAGCAAGACAATTCCTGCCTAGCACCTTCCTTGGAGGAGAGGGAGTGCAACGTTTCATTTTAGCATTTTGGCGCTCACGAGCGAGACAAACTGCTTTGGCTGTTTGCAAGGCTAGGAAAGAGCAGAGCCCGAGTCTTGCTGTTTATCTGCAATGACTGCCAGGGCAAGTGAGGACCAGCAAGACAATTCCTGCCTAGCACCTTCCTTGGAGGAGAGAGAGTGCAACGTTTCATTTTAGCATTTTGGCGCTCACGAGCGAGACAAACTGCTTTGGCTGTTTGCAAGGCTAGGAAAGAGCAGAGCCCGAGTCTTGCTGTTTATCTGCAATGACTGCCAGGGCAAGTGAGGACCAGCAAGACAATTCCTGCCTAGCACCTTCCTTGGAGGAGAGAGAGTGCAACGTTTCATTTTAGCATTTTGGCGCTCACGAGCGAGACAAACTGCTTTGGCTGTTTGCAAGGCTAGGAAAGAGCAGAGCCCGAGTCTTGCTGTTTATCTGCAATGACTGCCAGGGCAAGTGAGGACCAGCAAGACAATTCCTGCCTAGCACCTTCCTTGGAGGAGAGAGAGTGCAACGTTTCATTTTGCTTTTTGGAGAGCGAGAGTGAGAAAAGCAGAGTGCCTGTTTGCAAGGCTAGGAAAGAGCAGAGCCCGAGTCTTGCTGTTTATCTGCAATGACTGCCAGGGCAAGTGAGGACCAGCAAGACAATTCCTGCCTAGCACCTTCCTTGGAGGAGAGAGAGTGCAACGTTTCATTTTAGCATTTTGGCGCTCACGAGGGAGACAAACTGCTTTGGCTGTTTGCAAGGCTAGGAAAGAGCAGAGCCCGAGTCTTGCTGTTTATCTGCAATGACTGCCAGGGCAAGTGAGGACCAGCAAGACAATTCCTGCCTAGCACCTTCCTTGGAGGAGAGAGAGTGCAACGTTTCATTTTAGCATTTTGGCGCTCACGAGCGAGACAAACTGCTTTGGCTGTTTGCAAGGCTAGGAAAGAGCAGAGCCCGAGTCTTGCTGTTTATCTGCAATGACTGCCAGGGCAAGTGAGGACCAGCAAGACAATTCCTGCCTAGCACCTTCCTTGGAGGAGAGAGAGTGCAACGTTTCATTTTAGCATTTTGGCGCTCACGAGCGAGACAAACTGCTTTGGCTGTTTGCAAGGCTAGGAAAGAGCAGAGCCCGAGTCTTGCTGTTTATCTGCAATGACTGCCAGGGCAAGTGAGGACCAGCAAGACAATTCCTGCCTAGCACCTTCCTTGGAGGAGAGAGAGTGCAACGTTTCATTTTGCTTTTTGGAGAGCGAGAGTGAGAAAAGCAGAGTGCCTGTTTGCAAGGCTAGGAAAGAGCAGAGCCCGAGTCTTGCTGTTTATCTGCAATGACTGCCAGGGCAAGTGAGGACCAGCAAGACAATTCCTGCCTAGCACCTTCCTTGGAGGAGAGAGAGTGCAACGTTTCATTTTAGCATTTTGGCGCTCACGAGGGAGACAAACTGCTTTGGCTGTTTGCAAGGCTAGGAAAGAGCAGAGCCCGAGTCTTGCTGTTTATCTGCAATGACTGCCAGGGCAAGTGAGGACCAGCAAGACAATTCCTGCCTAGCACCTTCCTTGGAGGAGAGAGAGTGCAACGTTTCATTTTAGCATTTTGGCGCTCACGAGCGAGACAAACTGCTTTGGCTGTTTGCAAGGCTAGGAAAGAGCAGAGCCCGAGTCTTGCTGTTTATCTGCAATGACTGCCAAGGCAAGTGAGGACCAGCAAGACAATTCCTGCCTAGCACCTTCCTTGGAGGAGAGAGAGTGCAACGTTTCATTTTAGCATTTTGGCGCTCACGAGCGAGACAAACTGCTTTGGCTGTTTGCAAGGCTAGGAAAGAGCAGAGCCCGAGTCTTGCTGTTTATCTGCAATGACTGCCAGGGCAAGTGAGGACCAGCAAGACAATTCCTGCCTAGCACCTTCCTTGGAGGAGAGAGAGTGCAACGTTTCATTTTGCTTTTTGGAGAGCGAGAGTGAGAAAAGCAGAGTGCCTGTTTGCAAGGCTAGGAAAGAGCAGAGCCCGAGTCTTGCTGTTTATCTGCAATGACTGCCAGGGCAAGTGAGGACCAGCAAGACAATTCCTGCCTAGCACCTTCCTTGGAGGAGAGAGAGTGCAACGTTTCATTTTAGCATTTTGGCGCTCACGAGGGAGACAAACTGCTTTGGCTGTTTGCAAGGCTAGGAAAGAGCAGAGCCCGAGTCTTGCTGTTTATCTGCAATGACTGCCAGGGCAAGTGAGGACCAGCAAGACAATTCCTGCCTAGCACCTTCCTTGGAGGAGAGAGAGTGCAACGTTTCATTTTAGCATTTTGGCGCTCACGAGCGAGACAAACTGCTTTGGCTGTTTGCAAGGCTAGGAAAGAGCAGAGCCCGAGTCTTGCTGTTTATCTGCAATGACTGCCAGGGCAAGTGAGGACCAGCAAGACAATTCCTGCCTAGCACCTTCCTTGGAGGAGAGGGAGTGCAACTTTTCATTTTAGCATTTTGGCGCTCACGAGCGAGACAAACTGCTTTGGCTGTTTGCAAGGCTAGGAAAGAGCAGAGCCCCAGTCTTGCTGTTTATCTGCAATGACTGCCAGGGCAAGTGAGGACCAGCAAGACAATTCCTGCCTAGCACCTTCCTTGGAGGAGAGAGAGTGCAACGTTTCATTTTAGCATTTTGGCGCTCACGAGCGAGAGAAACTGCTTTGGCTGTTTGCAAGGCTAGGAAAGAGCAGAGCCCCAGTCTTGCTGTTTATCTGCAATGACTGCCAGGGCAAGTGAGGACCAGCAAGACAATTCCTGCCTAGCACCTTCCTTGGAGGAGAGAGAGTGCAACGTTTCATTTTAGCATTTTGGTGCTCACGAGGGAGACAAACTGCTTTGCCTGTTTGCAAGGCTAGGTAAGAGCAGAGCCCGAGTCTTGCTGTTTATCTGCAATGACTGCCAGGGCAAGTGAGGACCAGCAAGACAATTCCTGCCTAGCACCTTCCTTGGAGGAGAGAGAGTGCAACGTTTCATTTTGCTTTTTGGAGAGCGAGAGTGAGAAAAAGCAGAGTGCCTGTTTCAAGGTTAGGAAAGAGCAGAGCCCGAGTCTTGCTGTTTATCTGCAATGACTGCCAGGGCAAGTGAGGACCAGCAAGACAATTCCTGCCTAGCACCTTCCTTGGAGGAGAGGGAGTGCAACGTTTCATTTTAGCATTTTGGCGCTCACGAGCGAGACAAACTGCTTTGGCTGTTTGCAAGGCTAGGAAAGAGCAGAGCCCGAGTCTTGCTGTTTATCTGCAATGACTGCCAGGGCAAGTGAGGACCAGCAAGACAATTCCTGCCTAGCACCTTCCTTGGAGGAGAGAGAGTGCAACGTTTCATTTTAGCATTTTGGCGCTCACGAGCGAGACAAACTGCTTTGGCTGTTTGCAAGGCTAGGAAAGAGCAGAGCCCGAGTCTTGCTGTTTATCTGCAATGACTGCCAGGGCAAGTGAGGACCAGCAAGACAATTCCTGCCTAGCACCTTCCTTGGAGGAGAGAGAGTGCAACGTTTCATTTTAGCATTTTGGCGCTCACGAGCGAGACAAACTGCTTTGGCTGTTTGCAAGGCTAGGAAAGAGCAGAGCCCGAGTCTTGCTGTTTATCTGCAATGACTGCCAGGGCAAGTGAGGACCAGCAAGACAATTCCTGCCTAGCACCTTCCTTGGAGGAGAGAGAGTGCAACGTTTCATTTTAGCATTTTGGCGCTCACGAGCGAGACAAACTGCTTTGGCTGTTTGCAAGGCTAGGAAAGAGCAGAGCCCGAGTCTTGCTGTTTATCTGCAATGACTGCCAGGGCAAGTGAGGACCAGCAAGACAATTCCTGCCTAGCACCTTCCTTGGAGGAGAGAGAGTGCAACGTTTCATTTTAGCATTTTGGCGCTCACGAGGGAGACAAACTGCTTTGCCTGTTTGCAAGGCTAGGTAAGAGCAGAGCCCGAGTCTTGCTGTTTATCTGCAATGACTGCCAGGGCAAGTGAGGACCAGCAAGACAATTCCTGCCTAGCACCTTCCTTGGAGGAGAGAGAGTGCAACGTTTCATTTTGCTTTTTGGAGAGCGAGAGTGAGAAAAAGCAGAGTGCCTGTTTCAAGGCTAGGAAAGAGCAGAGCCCGAGTCTTGCTGTTTATCTGCAATGACTGCCAGGGCAAGTGAGGACCAGCAAGACAATTCCTGCCTAGCACCTTCCTTGGAGGAGAGAGAGTGCAACGTTTCATTTTAGCATTTTGGCGCTCACGAGCGAGACAAACTGCTTTGGCTGTTTGCAAGGCTAGGAAAGAGCAGAGCCCGAGTCTTGCTGTTTATCTGCAATGACTGCCAGGGCAAGTGAGGACCAGCAAGACAATTCCTGCCTAGCACCTTCCTTGGAGGAGAGAGAGTGCAACGTTTCATTTTAGCATTTTGGCGCTCACGAGCGAGACAAACTGCTTTGGCTGTTTGCAAGGCTAGGAAAGAGCAGAGCCCGAGTCTTGCTGTTTATCTGCAATGACTGCCAGGGCAAGTGAGGACCAGCAAGACAATTCCTGCCTAGCACCTTCCTTGGAGGAGAGAGAGTGCAACGTTTCATTTTAGCATTTTGGCGCTCACGAGCGAGACAAACTGCTTTGGCTGTTTGCAAGGCTAGGAAAGAGCAGAGCCCGAGTCTTGCTGTTTATCTGCAATGACTGCCAGGGCAAGTGAGGACCAGCAAGACAATTCCTGCCTAGCACCTTCCTTGGAGGAGAGAGAGTGCAACGTTTCATTTTAGCATTTTGGCGCTCACGAGCGAGACAAACTGCTTTGGCTGTTTGCAAGGCTAGGAAAGAGCAGAGCCCCAGTCTTGCTGTTTATCTGCAATGACTGCCAGGGCAAGTGAGGACCAGCAAGACAATTCCTGCCTAGCACCTTCCTTGGAGGAGAGAGAGTGCAACGTTTCATTTTAGCATTTTGGCGCTCACGAGCGAGACAAACTGCTTTGGCTGTTTGCAAGGCTAGGAAAGAGCAGAGCCCCAGTCTTGCTGTTTATCTGCAATGACTGCCAGGGCAAGTGAGGACCAGCAAGACAATTCCTGCCTAGCACCTTCCTTGGAGGAGAGAGAGTGCAACGTTTCATTTTAGCATTTTGGCGCTCACGAGGGAGACAAACTGCTTTGCCTGTTTGCAAGGCTAGGTAAGAGCAGAGCCCGAGTCTTGCTGTTTATCTGCAATGACTGCCAGGGCAAGTGAGGACCAGCAAGACAATTCCTGCCTAGCACCTTCCTTGGAGGAGAGAGAGTGCAACGTTTCATTTTGCTTTTTGGAGAGCGAGAGTGAGAAAAAGCAGAGTGCCTGTTTCAAGGCTAGGAAAGAGCAGAGCCCGAGTCTTGCTGTTTATCTGCAATGACTGCCAGGGCAAGTGAGGACCAGCAAGACAATTCCTGCCTAGCACCTTCCTTGGAGGAGAGGGAGTGCAACGTTTCATTTTAGCATTTTGGTGCTCACGAGCGAGACAAACTGCTTTGGCTGTTTGCAAGGCTAGGAAAGAGCAGAGCCCGAGTCTTGCTGTTTATCTGCAATGACTGCCAGGGCAAGTGAGGACCAGCAAGACAATTCCTGCCTAGCACCTTCCTTGGAGGAGAGAGAGTGCAACGTTTCATTTTAGCATTTTGGCGCTCACGAGCGAGACAAACTGCTTTGGCTGTTTGCAAGGCTAGGAAAGAGCAGAGCCCGAGTCTTGCTGTTTATCTGCAATGACTGCCAGGGCAAGTGAGGACCAGCAAGACAATTCCTGCCTAGCACCTTCCTTGGAGGAGAGGGAGTGCAACGTTTCATTTTAGCATTTTGGCGCTCACGAGCGAGACAAACTGCTTTGGCTGTTTGCAAGGCTAGGAAAGAGCAGAGCCCGAGTCTTGCTGTTTATCTGCAATGACTGCCAGGGCAAGTGAGGACCAGCAAGACAATTCCTGCCTAGCACCTTCCTTGGAGGAGAGAGAGTGCAACGTTTCATTTTAGCATTTTGGCGCTCACGAGGGAGACAAACTGCTTTGCCTGTTTGCAAGGCTAGGTAAGAGCAGAGCCCGAGTCTTGCTGTTTATCTGCAATGACTGCCAGGGCAAGTGAGGACCAGCAAGACAATTCCTGCCTAGCACCTTCCTTGGAGGAGAGAGAGTGCAACGTTTCATTTTAGCATTTTGGCGCTCACGAGGGAGACAAACTGCTTTGGCTGTTTGCACGGCTAGGAAAGAGCAGAGCCCGAGTCTTGCTGTTTATCTGCAATGACTGCCAGGGCAAGTGAGGACCAGCAAGACAATTCCTGCCTAGCACCTTCCTTGGAGGAGAGAGAGTGCAACGTTTCATTTTAGCATTTTGGCGCTCACGAGCGAGACAAACTGCTTTGGCTGTTTGCAAGGCTAGGAAAGAGCAGAGCCCGAGTCTTGCTCTTTATCTGCAATGACTGCCAGGGCAAGTGAGGACCAGCAAGACAATTCCTGCCTAGCACCTTCCTTGGAGGAGAGAGAGTGCAACGTTTCATTTTAGCATTTTGGCGCTCACGAGCGAGACAAACTGCTTTGGCTGTTTCAAAGGCTAGGAAAGAGCAGAGCCCGAGTCTTGCTGTTTATCTGCAATGACTGCCAGGGCAAGTGAGGACCAGCAAGACAATTCCTGCCTAGCACCTTCCTTGGAGGAGAGAGAGTGCAACGTTTCATTTTAGCATTTTGGCGCTCACGAGCGAGACAAACTGCTTTGGCTGTTTGCAAGGCTAGGAAAGAGCAGAGCCCCTGTCTTGCTGTTTATCTGCAATGACTGCCAGGGCAAGTGAGGACCAGCAAGACAATTCCTGCCTAGCACCTTCCTTGGAGGAGAGAGAGTGCAACGTTTCATTTTAGCATTTTGGCGCTCACGAGCGAGACAAACTGCTTTGGCTGTTTGCAAGGCTAGGAAAGAGCAGAGCCCGAGTCTTGCTGTTTATCTGCAATGACTGCCAGGGCAAGTGAGGACCAGCAAGACAATTCCTGCCTAGCACCTTCCTTGGAGGAGAGAGAGTGCAACGTTTCATTTTAGCATTTTGGCGCTCACGAGCGAGACAAACTGCTTTGGCTGTTTGCAAGGCTAGGAAAGAGCAGAGCCCGAGTCTTGCTGTTTATCTGCAATGACTGCCAGGGCAAGTGAGGACCAGCAAGACAATTCCTGCCTAGCACCTTCCTTGGAGGAGAGAGAGTGCAACGTTTCATTTTAGCATTTTGGCGCTCACGAGCGAGACAAACTGCTTTGGCTGTTTGCAAGGCTAGGAAAGAGCAGAGCCCGAGTCTTGCTGTTTATCTGCAATGACTGCCAGGGCAAGTGAGGACCAGCAAGACAATTCCTGCCTAGCACCTTCCTTGGAGGAGAGAGAGTGCAACGTTTCATTTTAGCATTTTGGCGCTCACGAGCGAGACAAACTGCTTTGGCTGTTTGCAAGGCTAGGAAAGAGCAGAGCCCGAGTCTTGCTGTTTATCTGCAATGACTGCCAGGGCAAGTGAGGACCAGCAAGACAATTCCTGCCTAGCACCTTCCTTGGAGGAGAGAGAGTGCAACGTTTCATTTTAGCATTTTGGCGCTCACGAGCGAGACAAACTGCTTTGGCTGTTTGCAAGGCTAGGAAAGAGCAGAGCCCGAGTCTTGCTGTTTATCTGCAATGACTGCCAGGGCAAGTGAGGACCAGCAAGACAATTCCTGCCTAGCACCTTCCTTGGAGGAGAGAGAGTGCAACGTTTCATTTTAGCATTTTGGCGCTCACGAGCGAGACAAACTGCTTTGGCTGTTTGCAAGGCTAGGAAAGAGCAGAGCCCGAGTCTTGCTGTTTATCTGCAATGACTGCCAGGGCAAGTGAGGACCAGCAAGACAATTCCTGCCTAGCACCTTCCTTGGAGGAGAGAGAGTGCAACGTTTCATTTTAGCATTTTGGCGCTCACGAGGGAGACAAACTGCTTTGGCTGTTTGCAAGGCTAGGAAAGAGCAGAGCCCGAGTCTTGCTGTTTATCTGCAATGACTGCCAGGGCAAGTGAGGACCAGCAAGACAATTCCTGCCTAGCACCTTCCTTGGAGGAGAGAGAGTGCAACGTTTCATTTTAGCATTTTGGCGCTCACGAGCGAGACAAACTGCTTTGGCTGTTTGCAAGGCTAGGAAAGAGCAGAGCCCGAGTCTTGCTGTTTATCTGCAATGACTGCCAGGGCAAGTGAGGACCAGCAAGACAATTCCTGCCTAGCACCTTCCTTGGAGGAGAGAGAGTGCAACGTTTCATTTTAGCATTTTGGCGCTCACGAGCGAGACAAACTGCTTTGGCTGTTTGCAAGGCTAGGAAAGAGCAGAGCCCAGTCTTGCTGTTTATCTGCAATGACTGCCAGGGCAAGTGAGGACCAGCAAGACAATTCCTGCCTAGCACCTTCCTTGGAGGAGAGAGAGTGCAACGTTTCATTTTAGCATTTTGGCGCTCACGAGCGAGACAAACTGCTTTGGCTGTTTGCCAGGCTAGGAAAGAGCAGAGCCCGAGTCTTGCTGTTTATCTGCAATGACTGCCAGGGCAAGTGAGGACCAGCAAGACAATTCCTGCCTAGCACCTTCCTTGGAGGAGAGAGAGTGCAACGTTTCATTTTAGCATTTTGGCGCTCACGAGCGAGACAAACTGCTTTGGCTGTTTGCAAGGCTAGGAAAGAGCAGAGCCCGAGTCTTGCTGTTTATCTGCAATGACTGCCAGGGCAAGTGAGGACCAGCATAACAATTCCTGCCTAGCACCTTCCTTGGATGAGAGCGAGTGCAACGTTTCATTTTAGCATTTTGGCGCTCACGAGCGAGACAAACTGCTTTGGCTGTTTGCAAGGCTAGGAAAGAGCAGAGCCCGAGTCTTACTGTTTATCTGCAATGACTGCCAGGGCAAGTGAGGACCAGCAAGACAATTCCTGCCTAGCACCTTCCTTGGAGGAGAGAGAGTGCAACATTTCATTTTAGCATTTTGGCGCTCACGAGCGAGACAAACTGCTTTGGCTGTTTGCAAGGCTAGGAAAGAGCAGAGCCCGAGTCTTGCTGTTTATCTGCAATGACTGCCAGGGCAAGTGAGGACCAGCAAGACAATTCCTGCCTAGCACCTTCCTTGGAGGAGAGAGAGTGCAATGTTTCATTTTAGCATTTTGGCGCTCACGAGCGAGACAAACTGCTTTGGCTGTTTGCAAGGCTAGGAAAGAGCAGAGCCCGAGTCTTGCTGTTTATCTGCAATGACTGCCAGGGCAAGTGAGGACCAGCAAGACAATTCCTGCCTAGCACCTTCCTTGGAGGAGAGAGAGTGCAACGTTTCATTTTAGCATTTTGGCGCTCACGAGCGAGACAAACTGTTTGGCTGTTTGCAAGGCTAGGAAAGAGCAGAGCCCCAGTCTTGCTGTTTATCTGCAATGACTGCCAGGGCAAGTGAGGACCAGCAAGACAATTCCTGCCTAGCACCTTCCTTGGAGGAGAGAGAGTGCAACGTTTCATTTTAGCATTTTGGCGCTCACGAGCGAGACAAACTGTTTGGCTGTTTGCAAGGCTAGGAAAGAGCAGAGCCCGAGTCTTGCTGTTTATCTGCAATGACTGCCAGGGCAAGTGAGGACCAGCAAGACAATTCCTGCCTAGCACCTTCCTTGGAGGAGAGAGAGTGCAACGTTTCATTTTAGCATTTTGGCGCTCACGAGCGAGACAAACTGCTTTGGCTGTTTGCAAGGCTAGGAAAGAGCAGAGCCCGAGTCTTGCTGTTTATCTGCAATGACTGCCAGGGCAAGTGAGGACCAGCAAGACAATTCCTGCCTAGCACCTTCCTTGGAGGAGAGAGAGTGCAACGTTTCATTTTAGCATTTTGGCGCTCACGAGCGAGACAAACTGCTTTGGCTGTTTGCAAGGCTAGGAAAGAGCAGAGCCCGAGTCTTGCTGTTTATCTGCAATGACTGCCAGGGCAAGTGAGGACCAGCAAGACAATTCCTGCCTAGCACCTTCCTTGGAGGAGAGAGAGTGCAACGTTTCATTTTAGCATTTTGGCGCTCACGAGCGAGACAAACTGCTTTGGCTGTTTGCAAGGCTAGGAAAGAGCAGAGCCCGAGTCTTGCTGTTTATCTGCAATGACTGCCAGGGCAAGTGAGGACCAGCAAGACAATTCCTGCCTAGCACCTTCCTTGGAGGAGAGAGAGTGCAACGTTTCATTTTAGCATTTTGGCGCTCACGAGCGAGACAAACTGTTTGGCTGTTTGCAAGGCTAGGAAAGAGCAGAGCCCGAGTCTTGCTGTTTATCTGCAATGACTGCCAGGGCAAGTGAGGACCAGCAAGACAATTCCTGCCTAGCACCTTCCTTGGAGGAGAGAGAGTGCAACGTTTCATTTTAGCATTTTGGCGCTCACGAGCGAGACAAACTGCTTTGGCTGTTTGCAAGGCTAGGAAAGAGCAGAGCCCGAGTCTTGCTGTTTATCTGCAATGACTGCCAGGGCAAGTGAGGACCAGCAAGACAATTCCTGCCTAGCACCTTCCTTGGAGGAGAGAGAGTGCAACGTTTCATTTTAGCATTTTGGCGCTCACGAGCGAGACAAACTGCTTTGGCTGTTTGCAAGGCTAGGAAAGAGCAGAGCCCGAGTCTTGCTGTTTATCTGCAATGACTGCCAGGGCAAGTGAGGACCAGCAAGACAATTCCTGCCTAGCACCTTCCTTGGAGGAGAGAGAGTGCAACGTTTCATTTTAGCATTTTGGCGCTCACGAGCGAGACAAACTGCTTTGGCTGTTTGCAAGGCTAGGAAAGAGCAGAGCCCGAGTCTTGCTGTTTATCTGCAATGACTGCCAGGGCAAGTGAGGACCAGCAAGACAATTCCTGCCTAGCACCTTCCTTGGAGGAGAGAGAGTGCAACGTTTCATTTTAGCATTTTGGCGCTCACGAGCGAGACAAACTGCTTTGGCTGTTTGCAAGGCTAGGAAAGAGCAGAGCCCGAGTCTTGCTGTTTATCTGCAATGACTGCCAGGGCAAGTGAGGACCAGCAAGACAATTCCTGCCTAGCACCTTCCTTGGAGGAGAGAGAGTGCAACGTTTCATTTTAGCATTTTGGCGCTCACGAGCGAGACAAACTGCTTTGGCTGTTTGCAAGGCTAGGAAAGAGCAGAGCCCGAGTCTTGCTGTTTATCTGCAATGACTGCCAGGGCAAGTGAGGACCAGCAAGACAATTCCTGCCTAGCACCTTCCTTGGAGGAGAGAGAGTGCAACGTTTCATTTTAGCATTTTGGCGCTCACGAGCGAGACAAACTGCTTTGGCTGTTTGCAAGGCTAGGAAAGAGCAGAGCCCGAGTCTTGCTGTTTATCTGCAATGACTGCCAGGGCAAGTGAGGACCAGCAAGACAATTCCTGCCTAGCACCTTCCTTGGAGGAGAGAGAGTGCAACGTTTCATTTTAGCATTTTGGCGCTCACGAGCGAGACAAACTGCTTTGGCTGTTTGCAAGGCTAGGAAAGAGCAGAGCCCGAGTCTTGCTGTTTATCTGCAATGACTGCCAGGGCAAGTGAGGACCAGCAAGACAATTCCTGCCTAGCACCTTCCTTGGAGGAGAGAGAGTGCAACGTTTCATTTTAGCATTTTGGCGCTCACGAGCGAGACAAACTGCTTTGGCTGTTTGCAAGGCTAGGAAAGAGCAGAGCCCGAGTCTTGCTGTTTATCTGCAATGACTGCCAGGGCAAGTGAGGACCAGCAAGACAATTCCTGCCTAGCACCTTCCTTGGAGGAGAGAGAGTGCAACGTTTCATTTTAGCATTTTGGCGCTCACGAGCGAGACAAACTGCTTTGGCTGTTTGCAAGGCTAGGAAAGAGCAGAGCCCGAGTCTTGCTGTTTATCTGCAATGACTGCCAGGGCAAGTGAGGACCAGCAAGACAATTCCTGCCTAGCACCTTCCTTGGAGGAGAGAGAGTGCAACGTTTCATTTTAGCATTTTGGCGCTCACGAGCGAGACAAACTGCTTTGGCTGTTTGCAAGGCTAGGAAAGAGCAGAGCCCGAGTCTTGCTGTTTATCTGCAATGACTGCCAGGGCAAGTGAGGACCAGCAAGACAATTCCTGCCTAGCACCTTCCTTGGAGGAGAGAGAGTGCAACGTTTCATTTTAGCATTTTGGCGCTCACGAGCGAGACAAACTGCTTTGGCTGTTTGCAAGGCTAGGAAAGAGCAGAGCCCGAGTCTTGCTGTTTATCTGCAATGACTGCCAGGGCAAGTGAGGACCAGCAAGACAATTCCTGCCTAGCACCTTCCTTGGAGGAGAGAGAGTGCAACGTTTCATTTTAGCATTTTGGCGCTCACGAGCGAGACAAACTGCTTTGGCTGTTTGCAAGGCTAGGAAAGAGCAGAGCCCGAGTCTTGCTGTTTATCTGCAATGACTGCCAGGGCAAGTGAGGACCAGCAAGACAATTCCTGCCTAGCACCTTCCTTGGAGGAGAGAGAGTGCAACGTTTCATTTTAGCATTTTGGCGCTCACGAGCGAGACAAACTGCTTTGGCTGTTTGCAAGGCTAGGAAAGAGCAGAGCCCGAGTCTTGCTGTTTATCTGCAATGACTGCCAGGGCAAGTGAGGACCAGCAAGACAATTCCTGCCTAGCACCTTCCTTGGAGGAGAGAGAGTGCAACGTTTCATTTTAGCATTTTGGCGCTCACGAGCGAGACAAACTGCTTTGGCTGTTTGCAAGGCTAGGAAAGAGCAGAGCCCGAGTCTTGCTGTTTATCTGCAATGACTGCCAGGGCAAGTGAGGACCAGCAAGACAATTCCTGCCTAGCACCTTCCTTGGAGGAGAGAGAGTGCAACGTTTCATTTTAGCATTTTGGCGCTCACGAGCGAGACAAACTGCTTTGGCTGTTTGCAAGGCTAGGAAAGAGCAGAGCCCGAGTCTTGCTGTTTATCTGCAATGACTGCCAGGGCAAGTGAGGACCAGCAAGACAATTCCTGCCTAGCACCTTCCTTGGAGGAGAGAGAGTGCAACGTTTCATTTTAGCATTTTGGCGCTCACGAGCGAGACAAACTGCTTTGGCTGTTTGCAAGGCTAGGAAAGAGCAGAGCCCGAGTCTTGCTGTTTATCTGCAATGACTGCCAGGGCAAGTGAGGACCAGCAAGACAATTCCTGCCTAGCACCTTCCTTGGAGGAGAGAGAGTGCAACGTTTCATTTTAGCATTTTGGCGCTCACGAGCGAGACAAACTGCTTTGGCTGTTTGCAAGGCTAGGAAAGAGCAGAGCCCGAGTCTTGCTGTTTATCTGCAATGACTGCCAGGGCAAGTGAG
>NW_028113805.1:0-248674 GCF_964289735.1 Phaethon aethereus | reverse complement strand
TACCTAAGGAAGAGGAGGGGGAGAGGCGGTTAGGGAGAAGAAGAGGTGTAAGTGGAGGAGGATGGAGAGGAGGAGAATCTGCAGGAGGAGGGAGCAGCCAAAAAGGAACAGGAGAAGGAGCAAGGGGAGGAGGAGGAATGGAAAGAGGAGGAGGACGACGAAGAGCAGGAGGCTACGCGGTACAAAGATGTGCAGGAACAAAAAGGGAGAAAAAGCAGAAAAAGGGGAGGATGAGCAGAGGCGGTGGAGTCAAGAGGAGGAAGCAGGAGGCGACAGGATGAGGGAGGAGGCAAGTGGAGGCAAGAGCAGGCAAGAGCAGGCCAAAGGAAACGAAAGAGACATCCTCCTCCTTCCCGGGCCTCTTGGTGACAGCTCTTGCCTCCTCCTCCACTTGCTCCAGTGCTCTGCTCTTGCCTCCGCAGGCCTCCTCCTTCCTTCTCCTTTTCCCCTTGCTCCTCCGTTGCTTGCCATTGCTTCCTTTCTTCTCCTCTTCCACCCGCCGCCTTTTTTCTTCGGTCTCCTCCTCCCCTTGCCACCTCTTGCCTCCTCCTTCTCTGCTTGTCTGCTCCGCCTCCTCCTCCTTTCGCGTCTTCCTCCTGTCGCCACTTGTTGCTTTGGCCTCCTTTGGCCTCCTCTTGCCTCCTCCTCCTCTTGCCTCATAGTGTCGCAGCCTTCTCTTACCTCCTCTTGCTTCCTCCTCCTCCACCTCGTCCTGCTCTTCCTCCTCCTCTTGCCTCCCCTTGCCTCTTGTTGCCTCCTCTGGCATCCTGGTCCGCACCCTCCTCTTGGCTCTTCTTGCCTCCGGTGGCATCCTCCTCCTCTTGCCTCCCCTCTCCTCCTCCTCGTCCGCCTTCTCTTGCCTCCGTGACGTTCCTTAGCCAGCTGTTCCCTCCTGCTGCTGCTGCTCTTCTTGCTGCCTGCTGGAGGAGAGGGGAATATGAGGAGGAGGCAAGAGGAAAAAACAGGGAGTAAGAGGAGACAGCAGGAAGAAAGAGGAAGAGGGGAAGGAGGAGGAGGACCTAACAAGGGCCAGGAGGAGGCAGGCGAAGGAGGAGCAGGTGGAGAAGGCAGAGGAGACAAGAGAAGGATGAGCAAGACGAGGCAACCGGAGGCAGCGGAAGGCAACAGTTGATGAGAGGAGGCCTGCGAGCTGCAGAAGAGGAGGCGACCGGAGGGAACGGGAGCCAACAGGAGGCAAGAGAAGGTTTAGGAAGGTAGGGAGGAAGAGGAGGCAAAAGACAACAGCAGGTAGGAGGAGGAGGGCAGGAGGAGCGGCCACAGAAAGAAACCGGAGGCCAGAAGATGGAAAAAGATGTAAAAAAGATGTAAAAGATGGAGAAGGAGGCGGAGAAGGAGGCAAGAGGAGGCAGGAGGTCAAAGAGGACGCAAGAGGAGGACAGAGCAGGACAGAACACGTAAAGAATGACTAGTCCCAAGGAGGCAACCGGAAGAGAAAGGGGATGAGGCCACAAGATGCCCGGGGAGACAAGAGGAGGCAAAAGCAGGAGGAGGAGAAGGCCACAGGGTAACAGGAGAAGGAGGAGGTGCCAGACACATTAGGCAATAGGGTTCAAGAGGAGGTGACAGAAGAGAAGGAGGAGAAGCATGAGTAGGAGTCGGTGGAGGAGCCATAGGGAACAAGGGGCCGAAGGAGGCAACGGAAGGAGTAGAAGGAATTAGCAGGAGGAAGCAATGGGAGAAGATGGGAGGCTACCTAAGGAAGAGGAGGGGGAGAGGCGGTTAGGGAGAAGAAGAGGTGTAAGTGGAGGAGGATGGAGAGGAGGAGAATCTGCAGGAGGAGGGAGCAGCCAAAAAGGAACAGGAGAAGGAGCAAGGGGAGGAGGAGGAATGGAAAGAGGAGGAGGATGACGAAGAGCAGGAGGCTACGCGGTACAAAGATGTGCAGGAACAAAAAGGGAGAAAAAGCAGAAAAAGGGGAGGATGAGCAGAGGCGGTGGAGTCAAGAGGAGGAAGCAGGAGGCGACAGGATGAGGGAGGAGGCAAGTGGAGGCAAGAGCAGGCAAGAGCAGGCCAAAGGAAACGAAAGAGACATCCTCCTCCTTCCCGGGCCTCTTGGTGACAGCTCTTGCCTCCTCCTCCACTTGCTCCAGTGCTCTGCTCTTGCCTCCGCAGGCCTCCTCCTTCCTTCTCCTTTTCCCCTTGCTCCTCCGTTGCTTGCCATTGCTTCCTTTCTTCTCCTCTTCCACCCGCCGCCTTTTTTCTTCGGTCTCCTCCTCCCCTTGCCACCTCTTGCCTCCTCCTTCTCTGCTTGTCTGCTCCGCCTCCTCCTCCTTTCGCGTCTTCCTCCTGTCGCCACTTGTTGCTTTGGCCTCCTTTGGCCTCCTCTTGCCTCCTCCTCCTCTTGCCTCATAGTGTCGCAGCCTTCTCTTACCTCCTCTTGCTTCCTCCTCCTCCACCTCGTCCTGCTCTTCCTCCTCCTCTTGCCTCCTCTTGCCTCTTGTTGCCTCCTCTGGCATCCTGGTCCGCACCCTCCTCTTGGCTCTTCTTGCCTCCGGTGGCATCCTCCTCCTCTTGCCTCCCCTCTCCTCCTCCTCGTCCGCCTTCTCTTGCCTCCGTGACGTTCCTTAGCCAGCTGTTCCCTCCTGCTGCTGCTGCTCTTCTTGCTGCCTGCTGGAGGAGAGGGGAATATGAGGAGCAGGCTAGAGGAAAAAACAGGGAGTAAGAGGAGACAGCAGGAGGAAAGAGGAAGAGGGGAAGGAGGAGGAGGACCTAACAAGGGCCAGGAGGAGGCAGGCGAAGGAGGAGCAGGTGGAGAAGGCAGAGGAGACAAGAGAAGGATGAGCAAGACGAGGCAACCGGAGGCAGCGGAAGGCAACAGTTGATGAGAGGAGGCCTGCGAGCTGCAGAAGAGGAGGCGACCGGAGGGAACGGGAGCCAACAGGAGGCAAGAGAAGGTTTAGGAAGGTAGGGAGGAAGAGGAGGCAAAAGACAACAGCAGGTAGGAGGAGGAGGGCAGGAGGAGCGGCCACAGAAGGAAACCGAAGGCTAGAAGATGGAAAAAGATGTAAAAAAGATGTAAAAGAAGGCGAAGGAGGCGGAGAAGGAGGCCAGAGGAGGCAGGAGGTCAAAGGTGCCTGTGGAGCCTTTTGCCGCGTCGGCCGCCTCATTTTGGAGTCCTTTGCCGCATTGGCCGCCTCGTTTTGGAGCCTTTGGCCGCACCGACCGCCTCCCTTTTGGAGCCTTTGGCCGCGCCGACCGCCTCCTTTTGGAGCCTTTGGCCGCGTCGACGACCTCATTTCGGAGGGTTTGGCCGCGCCGCCTGCCTCCTTTTGGAGCCTTTGGCCGTGTCGACCGCCTCCTTTCGGACCCTTTGACCCTGTCGACCGCCTCCTTTCGGAGCCTTTGGCCGCGCCGACCGCCTCCTTTTGGAGCCTTTGGCCGCGCCTACCGCCTCCTTTTGGAGCCTTTGGCCGCGTCGCCCGCCTCCTTTTGGAGCCTTTGGCCGCGCCGCCCGCCTCCTTTTGAAGCCTTTGGCCGTGCCGCCCGCCTCTTTTCGGAGGCTTTGGCCCCATCGATCGCCACTTTCGGAGCCTTTGGCCCCGTCGATCGCCACTTTCGGAGCCTTTGGCCCCTTCGACCGTCTCCTTTCGGAGCCTACGGCCCCATCGACTGCCTCCTTTCTTCCTAAGGAGTCGTTTGTCATGTTGCCCGGCTGTTTTTGGATCCTTTCGTCTCTTCACGCCTGAGGAGCCTCTCGCTGCGTTGCCCCCGTGGAGCCTTTGGCTGCGTCGCCCGCGTCCTTTCGGAGCCTTTGGCCGCGTTGCCTGCCTCCTTTCGGAGCCTTTCGTCACGTCGCGCCCCAGGAGCCTCTCGCAGTATATCCACTGAGGAGCCTCTCGCCGCATCACCCCCGAGGAGCCTCTCGCCTCCTGTCCCCCGAGGTGACTTTGGCGGCGTCGCCCGCATCATTTCGGAGCCTTTGGCCGTGTTGTCTGCCTCCTTTCGGACACTTTCATCGCTTCGCGCCTGTGGAGCCCCTCTCCACGTCGCGCCCCAGGAGCCTCTCGGAGCATCAGCCCTGAGGAGCCTCTCGCCGCGTCGCCCCCGTCCTTTCGGAGCCTTTGGCTGCGTTGCCCGCGTCCTTTCGGAGCCTTTGGCCGCGTTTCCTGCCTCCTTTCGGAGCCTCTCGCCGTGTCGCGCCCCAGGAGCCTCTCGCCACGTCTGCCTCAGGAGCCTCTCGCAGTATCGCCACTGAGGAGCCTCTCACCGCTTAGACCCCGAGGAGGCTGTCGCCCCGTGGCCCCCGAGGAGCCTTTTGCTGCGTCGGCCGCCTGCCTTCGGAGCCGTTTGCCATGTCAGCCGCCTCGTTTTGGAGCCTTTGGCCGCGCCGACCGCCTCCATTTTGGAGCCTTTGGCTGCGCCGACCGCCTCCTTTTGGAGCCTTTGGCCACGTCGACCACCTTGTTTCGGAGGGTTTGGCCACGCCGCCTGCCTCCTTTTGGAGCCTTTGGCCGTGTCGACCGCCTCCTTCTGGAGCCTTTGGCCGCGCCGACCGCCTCCTTTCGGAGCCTTTGGCTGCGTCGACCGCCTCCTTTCGGAGTCTTTGGCCGCGCCGCCCGCCTCCTTTCGCGGCTTTGGCCGTGTCGACCGCCTCCTTTTGGAGACTTTGGCCGCGCCGACCGCCTCCTTTCGGAGCCTTTGGCTGCGTCGACCGCCTCCTTTCGGAGTCTTTGGCCGTGTTGTCTGCCTCCTTTCGGACACTTTCATCGCTTCGCGCCTGTGGAGCCCCTCTCCACGTCGCGCCCCAGGAGCCTCTCGGAGCATCAGCCCTGAGGAGCCTCTCGCCGCGTCGCCCCCGTCCTTTCGGAGCCTTTGGCTGCGTTGCCCGCGTCCTTTCGGAGCCTTTGGCCGCGTTTCCTGCCTCCTTTCGGAGCCTCTCGCCGTGTCGCGCCCCAGGAGCCTCTCGCCACGTCTGCCTCAGGAGCCTCTCGCAGTATCGCCACTGAGGAGCCTCTCACCGCTTAGACCCCGAGGAGGCTGTCGCCCCGTGGCCCCCGAGGAGCCTTTTGCTGCGTCGGCCGCCTGCCTTCGGAGCCGTTTGCCATGTCAGCCGCCTCGTTTTGGAGCCTTTGGCCGCGCCGACCGCCTCCATTTTGGAGCCTTTGGCTGCGCCGACCGCCTCCTTTTGGAGCCTTTGGCCACGTCGACCACCTTGTTTCGGAGGGTTTGGCCACGCCGCCTGCCTCCTTTTGGAGCCTTTGGCCGTGTCGACCGCCTCCTTCTGGAGCCTTTGGCCGCGCCGACCGCCTCCTTTCGGAGCCTTTGGCTGCGTCGACCGCCTCCTTTCGGAGTCTTTGGCCGCGCCGCCCGCCTCCTTTCGCGGCTTTGGCCGTGTCGACCGCCTCCTTTTGGAGACTTTGGCCGCGCCGACCGCCTCCTTTCGGAGCCTTTGGCTGCGTCGACCGCCTCCTTTCGGAGTCTTTGGCCGCGCCGCCCGCCTCCTTTCGCGGCTTTGGCCGCGTCGACCGCCTCCTTTTGGAGCCTTTGGCCCCGTCGACCGCCTCCTTTCGGAGCCTTTGGCCCTGTTGACGGCCTCCTTTCGGAGCGTATGGCCCCGTCGATCGCCTCCTTTCGGAGCCTTTGGCCCTGTCGACGGCCTGGTTTTGGAGCCTTTGGCCCCGTCGTCCCCCTCCTTTCGTAGCCTTTGGCCCCGTCGTCCCCCTCCTTTCGGAGACTTTGGCCCCGTTGACCACCTACTTTCGGAGCCTTTGGCCCCGTCGACCGCCTACTTTCGGAGCCTTTGGCCCCGTTGACCACCGCTTTTCTTCCTGAGGAGTCGTTTGTCACGTCGCCCGGCTGTTTTCGGATCCTTTCGTCGCTTCACGCCCGAGGAGCCTCTCACTGCGTTGCCCCCGAGGAGCCTCTCGCTGCATGTCCCCCGATGAGCCTCTCGCCGCGTGTCCCTCGAGGAGCCTTTGGCCGCGTCGCCGGCCTCCTTTCGCAGCCTTTGGCCGCGTCGCCCGCATCCTTTTGGAGCCTTTGGCCGCGACATCCGCCTCCTTTCGGAGCCTTTGGCCGCGCTGCCCGCCTCCTTTCGGAGCCTTTGGCCCCGTCAACCGTCTCCTTTCGGAGCCTTTGGCACCGTCGACCGTCTCCTTTCGGAGCCTATGGCCCCATCGACCGCCTCCTTTCTTGCTCAGGAGTCGTTTGTCATGTTGCCCGGCTTTTTTCCGATCCTTTCGTCACGTCACGCCCGAGGAGCCTCTTGCCGTATCGCCCCCGAGGAGCCTTTGGCTGTGTCGCCCACGTACTTTCGGAGCCTTTGGCCGCGTTGCCTGCCTCCTTTCGGAGCCTCTCGCCGCGTCACGCCCCAGGAGCCTCTCACCATGTTGCGCCCCAGCTGCCTCTCGCAGCATCGCCACCAAGGAGCCTCTCATCGCGTGGCCCCCGAGGAGCCTTTTGCCGCGCCGACCGCCTCCTTTCAGAGCATTTTCCTGTGTCGCCCGCCTCCTTTTCGGAGCCTGTGGCCCCGTCGACCGCCTCCTTTCGGAGCCTTTGGCGCCGTCGACCGCCTCCTTTCGGAGCCTATGGCCCCGTCGTCCGTCTCCTTTCGGAGCCTTTGGCCGCGCCGCCTGCCTCCTTTTGGAGCCTTTGGCTGTGTTGACCGCCTCCTTTCGGGCCCTTTGACCCTCTCAACCACCTCCTTTCGGAGCCGTTTGCCGCGTCGCCCGCCTCCTTTTGGAGCCTTTGGCCAAGTCGACCGCCTCTTTTTGGAGCCTTTGGCCCTGTCGATGGCCTCCTTTCGGAGCCTTTGGCCCCGTCGACCGCCTTCTTTCGGAGCCTTTGGCCAAGTCGACCGCCTCCTTTCGGAGCCTTTGGCCCCGTCGACCGCCTTCTTTCAGAGCCTTTGGCCCTGTCGACCGTCTCCTTTTCGGAGCCTATGGCCCCGTCGACCGCCTTCTTTCGGAGCCTTTGGCACCGTCGACTGCCTCCTTTCTTGCTCAGGAGTCGTTTGTCACGTTGCCCGGCTGTTTTTGGATCCTTTCGTCTCGTCACGCCCGAGGAGCCTCTTGCCGTGTCGCCCCCGAGGAGCCTTTGGCTGCGTCTCCCGCTTCCTTTCGGAGCCTTTGGCCGCGTTGCCTGCCTCCTTTCGGAGCCTCTCACCGCGTCGCGCCCCAGGAGCCTCTCGCCGCGTCGCGCCCCAGGAGCCTCTCGCCATGTCGCGCCCCAGCTGCCTCTCGCAGCATCGCCACCGAGGAGCCTCTCATCGCGCGGCCCCCGAGGAGCCTCTCGCCGCGTGGCCCCCGAGGAGCCTTTTCCCGCGTCGCCCGCCCGCTTTCGGAACGTTTTCCTGTGTCGCCCGCCTCCTTTTCGGAGTCTTTGGCCGCACCGCCCGCCTCGTTTCGGAGCCTTTGGCCGTGCCGCCCACCTCGTTTCGGAGCCTTTTGCCGCGTCGCCCGCCTCCTTTTTGGAGCCTTTGGCCGCGTTGCCCGCTTCCTTTTTGGAGCCTTTGGCCGCGTCGACCGCCTCCTTTTCAGAGTCTTTGGCCGCACCGCCCGCCTCGTTTCGGAGCCTTTGGCCGCGCCGCCCGCCTCCTTTTGGAGCCTTTGGCCGCGTCGCCCGCCTCCTTTTGGAGCCTTTGGCCGCGTCGCCCGCCTCCTTTCGGAGTCTTTGGCCGTGTCGACCGCCTCCTTTTCGGATCCTTTGGCCGTGCCGCCCGACTCCTTTCGGAGTCTTTGGCCCCGTCGATCGCCTCCTTTTGGAGCCTTTGGCTCCGTCGGCCGTCTTCTTTCGGAGACTATCGCCCCGTCGACTGCCTCCTTTCGGAGCCTTTGGCACCGTCAACTGCGTCCTTTCGAAGCCTTTGGCCGTGTTGCCTGCCTCCTTTCGGAGCCTTTCGTCGCGTTGCGCCCCAGGAGCCTTTCGCCGCGTTGCGCCTCAGGATCCTCTTGCAGTATCGCCACTGAGGAGCCTCTCACCGTGTAGACCCCCAGGAGCCTGTCGCCCCGTGGCCTCCGAGGAGCCTTTTGGCGTGTCGCTCGCCTGCCTTTGGAGCCTTTGGCCCCGTCGACCGCCTCCTTTCGGAGCCTTTGGCCGTGTCGGCCGCCTCCTTTTGGAGCTTTTTTCCCACGCCGCCCGCCTCCTTTCTGAGCCTTTGGCACCGTCGACTGCCTCCTTTCTTCCTGAGGAATCGTTTGTCACGTTGCCCGGCTGTTTTCGGATCCTTTCGTCTCTTCACGCCCGAGGAGCCTCTCGCCGCGTCGCCCCCGAGGAGCCTTTGGCTGCGTCGCCCGCGTCCTTTCGGAGCCTTTGGCCGCGTTGCCTGCCTCCTTTCGGAGCCTTTCATCGCTTCGCGCCTGTGGAGCCTCTCGCCACGTCGCGCCCCAGGAGCCTCTTGTAGCATCGCCACCGAGGAGCCTCTCATCGCGTGGCGCCCGAGGAGCCTTTTTCCGCGTTGCTCGCCCGCTTTCGGAGCTTTATCCCGCCTCGCCCGCCCGCTTTCGGAGCGTTTTCCCATTTCGACTGCCTCGTTTCGGAGCCTTTGGCCGCGCCACCCGCCTCGTTTCAGAGCCTTTGGCCGTGTCGCCCGCCTCCTTTCGGAGTCTTTGGCCGTGTCGACCGCGTCCTTTTCGGAGCCTTTGGCCGCGTCGACCGCCTCCGTTTTGGAGCCTTTGGCCGCGTCGACCGCCTCCTTTTGGAGCCTTTGGTACCGTCGACTACCTCCTTTCTTCCTGAGAAGTCATTTGTCACGTTGCCCGGCTGTTTTCGGATCCTTTCGTGTCTTCACACCCGAGGAGCATCTCGCCGCGTCGCCCCCGAGGAGCCTTTGTCTGCGTCGCCCACGTCCTTTCGGAGCCTTTGGCCGCGTTGCCTGCCTCCTTTCGGAGCCTTTCATCGCTTCGCGCCTGTGGAGCCTCTCGCAGTATCGCCACTGAGGAGCCTCTCACCGCGTGGCCCCCGAGGACCCTGTCGCCCTGTGGCCCCCGAGGAGCGTTTTGCCGCATCGGCCGCCTCGTTTCGGAGCCCTTTGCCCCGTCGGCCGCCTCTTTTTGGAGCCTTTCATTGCTTCGCGCCTGTGGAGCCTCTCGCCACATCGCTCCCCAGGAGCCTCTCGCAGCATCGCCACCGAGGTACCTCTCATCGCGTGGCCCCCGAGGAGCCTCTCCTTGCGCGGACCCGAGGAGCCTCTCTCCGCGTGGCCCCCGAGGAGCCTTTTCCCGCCTCACCCGCCCGCTTTTGGAGCGTTTTCCCGTGTCGCCCGCCTCGTTTTGGAGCCTTTGGCCGCGCCGTCCGCCTCGTTTCGGAGCCTTTGGCCTCGCCGCCCGACTCGTTTCAGAGCCTTTGGCCGTGCCGCCCGCCTCCTTTTGGAGATTTTTCCCGCGCTGCCCGCCTCCTTTTCGGAGCCTTTGGCCGCGTCGCCCGCCTCGTTTCGGAGTCTTTGGCCGCGCCGCCCGCCGTCTTTTGGAGATTTTTCCCGTGCCGCCCACCTCATTTTCAGAGCCTTTGGCCGCGTTGCACGCCTCCTTTCGGAGCCTTTGGCCGCGTCGCCCGTCTCCTTTCGGAGCCTTTGGCCGCATTGCCCGCCTCCTTTCTTTCTGAGGAGTCGTGTGTCATGTCGCCCTGCTGTTTTCGGATCCTTTCGTTGATTCATGCCCAGGGAACCTCTCGCTGCTTCGCCCCCGAGGAGCCTCTCGCCGCATATCCCCCGAGGAGCCTTGGGCCGCGTCACCCGCCTCCTTTCGGAGCCTTTTGCTGCGTCGCCCGCCTCCTTTTCGGAACCTTTGGCAGCGTCGCCCACCTTCTTTCGGAGCCTTTTGCAGCGTCACCCGCCTCGTTTCGGAGCCTTTGGCCGTGCCGCCCGCCTCCTTTTGGAGCCTTTGGCGGCGCCGCTCGCCTCCTTTTGGAGCCTTTTACCCTGTCGACTGCCTCCTTTCGGAGCCTTTGGCCGCGTCTCCCGCCTCCTTTTGGAGATTTTTCCCGTGCCGCTCGCTTCCTTTTCGGAGCCTTTTGCCGCGTCGCCCGCCTGCTTTCGGAGCCTTTGGCAGCGTCGACCGCCTCCTTTTGGAGCCTTTTACCCTGTCGACTGTGTGAAATATGTTTATCTGATTCGTGTGATGAAGTGTAATCTTCTGTACTTTCATGGATGTCTCCTGCACCATGAAAAGGGGTAAAGGAGAAAGTGGAACTACTTTGCTGGTATATCAGCTCAAACCAGTTTGACCACTGGCCGCATAATATTGTGTAAAGAAAGTGCATGCATAAGGTTTGGGGTCATCCTGGGGGCACGCCGAGGAAGATTCGAGAAGACTCCAGCAGGAGAAGAGGGCATGCGCTGAAGAAGACACGGCTGTTCATTAATATGTATTAGAAGACACGCCTATTCATGAATATGTATTAGCAAACAGGATCACGCTGAGGAAGAGTCGAGAACGATTCTAGAAGGAGAAGAGGGCATGCGCCGAAGAAGACACGCCTATTCATGAATATGTATTAACGGACAGGATATAAACCAGGAACAGGAACTGAACCGCGTGCGTCTTGGTGGAGCAGAGACTCCTGGCGCACCCAGCGCTGTTTGCTTGCCTCTATTCGCTTAATAAATTGTAAATTTGAATTGGAATCCTGTTTGGGACTAAATCATTTATAACAATTGGGGGCTCATCCGGGAGGGTCTTGGTTCCTGAATTCTGACTTGATCTAGGAGGGGCACCCCACCTTTTGGTGGCTCCTGATCGGGTCGGGTCGGGACTAACGCCATCCTGAACCTGAATAGGGGCAAGCAAAGAATTTGATTTTTTTATGAGCTCCCTTGCCGGCTGCAGCAGTTTATTTTGCCCGTAATTCTGCGCGCGAAGATCCGAACGAAGACGACGGAGTCGTAAGTATTTAAGGTGTATACCATTCGGTTGGGTAGGATTCGGTTGCCTGTGTGTGTAAGAGTGTGACTGAGACGGAACCTAGTTCCGAAGCGATTGTGGAGGTCTTCTAACCGCGGTTCCAATCTCCCGCGAGGGACTTGGCCGGTGAAGGACCGAAGCGATTCTTAGAGGATTCGTGGGTGGGTGATAGGTCCTAAACCCCCTGCAAGACACTCTTACTGGTAGCCAAGGGCTGTAGGAATTGCCACAGTAAAAATTCCTAGATGGGTCAGACGAAATCGAGAACCCAGGACCAGAAGAAAGGGAGCGAATTACTAGAAATACCTCCGGAGAGTCCATTAGGAATAATGATTGAAAATTGGAATGATAGGGGCCCCAGAAAAGGAAAAAGTAAATTAAAAGTAGTTCAATATTGTATGGTAGAATGGCCAAAAGAACCTTTGAGACCACATGTCTTCTGGCCTGTTTTTGGATCTTTTGAAGACTGGGTCTGCCAGGCCTTAAATATATATGTTAATTCAAAGGAACCTTTTAGTCAGGAGGAAAGTGATTATGCAGGATTATGGGACAGAACTTTACGTTCTTTTCCAGCCTCAAAACTTGCATTAAAAACAGATGAAAAGTTTGAGGAAGAAGAAGAGGGGAAAAGTGAAAAGGAAAAAGATGATAAATGGGAGCCACTGGATAACCTACCGCCTCCATATTCTAATAATCCATCTCTGGCGGCGGCTCCCCCTCCGGTGGCTGTAGTATCTCCACCACCAACAGCACCGGAATTAGATCGACCTCCGGCTGCATGTACGAGAAGTAGGACTGCTGTATCTGAGGGAGCTTCTCTATATCCCTTACGAGAAGTACCCCTCGGAGGCAATCAGGGAGGCATCGGGTTTGTGGCAGTCCCATTAAATACCACAGATGTAAGAAATTTCAAGAAAGACATGGGAACCCTATTAGATGATCCCCTCGGAGTAGCTGAAAAATTGGACCAATTCCTAGGCCCCAATACTTATACCTGGGAAGAAATACAGTCCATTTTAGGGATCCTATTCACTGTTGAGGAAAGGGGAATGATTAGACAAGCTGGAATGAGAATTTGGGAAAGACAGAATCAGGCAGGACCCCCGGGAGATCAGAAATGGCCAAATGTGGATCCCCACTGGGATCATCAACAACCCCAAGGAAGACAAAATATGAGGGATTTGAGAACGTTAATCATACAGGGAATAAGGGAAGTGGTTCCCCGAGGGCAAAACATTACTAAAGCATTTAATGAACAACAAGGGAAAGACGAATCTCCAACAGAATGGTTGGAGAGGTTGAGGAAAAACCTACCAATGTATTCTGGACTTGATCCGAATACAGTGGCTGGGACCGCACTCCTTGAAACACAATTTGTAGCTAAATCCTGGGGGGATATAAGAAGGAAATTAGAAAAATTGGAAGATTGGCAAGAAAGAGGATTAGAGGAGTTACTTAGAGAAGCCCAGAAAGTCTATGTTAGGAGGGACGAAGAAAAACAAAAAGCAAAAGCAAAAATTTTTGTAGCAGCAGTAAGGGAAAGTCAGAAAAATAAGGCGACTCCTGGAGAGAAAAGGGAAAAAAGAATAGAGCAGACACCCCGGGGACAGCCTTATCGAGAAAGATTTACAATTCCCGTCTGTTACTACTGTAACAAGAGGGGACATGTTCAGAAGAACTGCCGTAAGCGGGAACAAGATGAGAAGATGTTCAAAGACGACTAGGGGTGTCAGGGGCTCTATCTTCTGGGGACTTCAACATCAACAGAGCCCTTGATAAAATTATTAATTAGTCCCCATAAAGAGGAAGTTTTATTTTTAGTGGATACAGGGGCCGAAAAGTCAACCATTCAAAAACTTCCAAAAGGAATAGAAAAAGGGAAGAGTTACGTGTCAGTAGTAGGAGCAAAAGGGGAGCCTTTTAAAGTAAATATATTGAAAGATGTAGAAGTAGAAACAGAAAAGAAAATTTGTCTTAATGATTTACTTTTGCTCCCTGAAGCGGAATACAATTTATTAGGAAGGGATTTGATTTTGAAGTTAAACTTGAGCATTCAGAGTCAAGGGGACAAACTGCAGATTAAATGATACACTTTAACACAAGAGGATGAAGAAGCTATTAACCCCTCAGTGTGGTATAAGGAAGGGGAAACTGGAAAAATAAAAATGGACCCCATAAGGGTTCAATAAATAGATCTGCACCGCCCAATTAGAATCAAGCAATACCCTATACCTATGGAGGGTCGAAGAGGATTAAAACCTGTAGTTGACAGACTTTTGGAAAAAGGAACCCTAGAACCATGTATGTCACCTCATAACACGCCCATTCTTCCCGTAAAGAAACCGGATGGGTCATACAGGATGGTGCAGGACTTAAGAGCTGTAAATCAGCGAACAATCACTAAATTCCCTGTGGTGGCAAATCCTTATACTTTATTGAGTCATATATCTCCCAAACATACTTGGTATAGTGTAATAGATTTGAAAGATGCTTTTTGGGCCTGTCCTCTGGATGAGGGATCCAGAGATTATTTTGCCTTTGAGTGGGAGGACCCCGAAACAGGACGAAAACAACAATTAAGATGGACTGTGTTACCACAAGGATTTACAGAGTCACCAAATCTATTTGGACAAACTTTAGAAAAAATTCTACGAGATTTCACAATACCTAAGGAGGTAAAATTATTGCAATTTGTGGACGATTTATTAGTAGCAGGAGAAACTGAAGAGGGGATCCGAAAAGCCACCATTAAATTGTTAAATTTTCTAGGGGAAAAGGGATTAAAGGTGTCCCGATCAAAGCTACAGTTTGTAGAACAAGAAGTAAAATACTGAGGACATTGGCTGAGTAAGGGAAGGAAGAAGTTAGATCCTGATAAGGTATCTGGGATTCTATCCTTAAGACCCCCACAAACTAAAACGGAAATTAGGCAAATACTGGGATTATTAGGATATTGTAGGCCATGGCTTGAAAATTATAGTGATAAAGTAAAATTCTTATATGAAAAATTAACTAATAATCAACTTAAGTGGTTTATTGAAGATGATCAGAGATTTGAGGAAGTAAAAAAGGCATTAATACAAGCACCTGTATTGAGCCTCCCAGATCTAGAAAAACCTTTCTATCTCTTTGTGAATACATCAAGCCAGACAGCATACGGAGTTCTTACTCAAGACTGGGCAGGAATCAAAAAACCCGTGGGGTATTGTTCTAAGTTACTTGATCCAGTAAGCAGAGGATGGCCTGCTTGTCTCCAAGCTTTGGTTGCTACAGCATTATTAATAGAGGAAGTTAGGAAGATTACCTTTAGTGCTCCTTTAAAAGTGTATACCCCACACAATGTCAGAAATGTTTTACAACAAAAAGCGGAAAAATGGTTAAGGGACAGCCGGATCCTAAAGTATGAAGCAATACTAATAGACTCCCCTGACTTAGAACTGAGGATGACTTCTGCTCAGAGTCCAGCACAATTTTTGTTTGGAGAACCATCAGAGGAATTACAACATAACTGTTTAGAGGTAATTGAGACCCAGACAAAGGTGAGACCAGATTTAAGAGATGCTGAGTTGGAAAATGGAGAAGCGCTGTTTATAGATGGCTCCTCCAGAGTGGTAGAAGGGAAGAGAAAATCGGGTTATGCAGTAATTAATAAGGACTTGGAAGTTGTGGAATCAGGATCTCTGAGTCCATCATGGTCAGCTCAGGCTTGTGAGCTGTATGCCCTATGTAGGGCCCTGGAATTATTAAAAGGAAGAAGTGGGACTATATTTACAGATTCTAAATACGCATATGGGGTGGTCCACACTTTTGGAAAAATTTGGGAAGAAAGAGGTTTGATTAATACTCAAGGGAGGAATTTAATACATCAAGAATTAATAGTAAAGATTTTGAAGGCGTTAAGAGAACCAAAGGAGATAGCAGTGGTACATGTGAGGGGACACCAAAAGGGATTAGATTACCGAACTAAAGGAAATAACTTAGCAGATAAAGAGGCCCAGGAAGCAGCCTTGAGGACTAAAGTTGCCAAAATTAATGTAATACAAACAAAGGAGGACACCAGCAAAGAAGAACGAGAGGAAAGAGAGAAGAAGTTTACGCCAGAAGAACAAACAAAATTGGAGAAAATAGGAGCTAAATTAGAACAAGGACACCAGGCGAATATTAGAACGTTTGCATGCGCAAACACATTGGGGTACAAAAGCGTTAAGTGATCATTTTCTTAAACAATTTGGTGGTATTGGAATTGTTGAAATAGCAAAGCAAATTACACAAGGTTGCTTAACCTGTCAAAAGGTAAATAAGACAGTGTTTCGACAAACAGCCACGGGAGGGAGAAAAACAGCTTACAGACCTTTTGAGAAAGTACAAGTCGATTTCACTGAATTGCCTAAGGTAGGGAGGATAAAATATTTATTGGTAATAGTAGATCGTTTAACACAGTGGGTAGAAGTGTACCCTGTAGCATGAGCTACGGCACAGATGGTGGTAAAAATTTTATTGGAACATTTGATACCTAGATATGGGATAATCCAGTACATTGATTCTGACCAGGGCACACATTTTACTTCTAAAATAATAAAACTATTATGTCAATCATTAGGTATACAGTGGGAATACCACACTCCGTGGCACCCACAAAGCTCGGGGAAGGTAGAAAGAATGAATCAAACAATAAAACAACAATTGGCTAAATTAATGATTGAGACGCAAATGCCCTGGACGAAATGTTTACCATTGGCACTCCTAAACATAAGAACGAAACCATACAGTGAGACTGGATTATCGCCATATGAAATGTTCTATGGCATGCCTTATTTTCAAGGAATGCCTCTGGGGAACAATGTAATTGAGGATCATAGTATCCAACAATATATAATTACCATTGGAAAAAGATTAAAAGAATTAAGAGAGATTGGGATGGTGGCCCAAACACCACCTTTAGGATTTGCAATTCATCAGTTAGAACCAGGAGATAAAATTCTGATAAAAACATGGAAAGAAGGAAACTTATCTCCCCTCTGGGAAGGACCTTTCCTTGTTTTATTAACTACAGAAACAGCTGTGAGAACTGCTGAAAAAGGATGGACACATGTGTCGCGAGTGAAAGGTCCAGTGAAGGAGTGGAAGGTCACATCTGACTAAATCGCTGTGGGAATTTTATTGCGGCTACTCCTGTAATAAAACAGGAGTGAAACATGAAATTCCCACAGTTGCTGAAAATCTATTTGTAAAGTCATTGAATATAACTAATTGTTACGTTTGTGGTGGAACAAATCAAGGTGAACGATGGCCATGGGAAGCTATGGAGAGGAATGTAAGTAATCCCCAAGTTTGGAAAACAATGGGAAAGGGTAATAGGAAACAACAATGGGTACTCCAAACGAGTATAATCGGAAGGAGTTGTTGGCAAAAGAAGAACAGGAAAAAGGAGCTGGAACTAGAATTTGTCCTTTGTGTAGGTGGTGGTGTGTATTTGTAAGATTAGTGTTGCACGCTAACTGGCAGTTTTCTGTAGCCATAAAGCCTTGCAAATAAAGAGGATTGCCAGGCTCGGGCAACTGCTCAGGTCTGGACAAACCACTGATCTAGCAAAGCTCTGGCCTTCACAAGCAGTGCTCAATTAATTTGGGTACTAAGAAAGCACCCCCTTAAAGGAAAGAAGAGGGCAAGACCGGAGGGGAACTGGTGTTGCGGCTTAAAAAGGGTCTGCCAAGGGCTGCAACCCCTTCGGGCTGTGACCGCCGATCACTATGGCCCTGACCGGACCTCTTCTAGTTCTACTTGGGGGTGAGTTCCTTGGACTCTGACTACGGCAAATAACTGTAGTCAATATTGGAACAAGTCCAGCTGGGGTTTACCCCAGAAAAATGGAAAAAGTGAGGACCTTTTCTAATTGTACAGCGCATAACTGTAATCAACAATAAAACCTAGTTTTTTCCTGTTACCCATAAATTAGGGAGAACGAATGGCCTCCTGAGAGACAAACTTGGAATGGAATAGGATTTTGGGGAGATTTTATGGGTGGTGATCGGCTTACTA
The DNA here is from genome assembly GCF_964289735.1 of Phaethon aethereus. Classification (NCBI taxonomy): domain Eukaryota; kingdom Metazoa; phylum Chordata; class Aves; order Phaethontiformes; family Phaethontidae; genus Phaethon; species Phaethon aethereus. The sequence goes on along the minus strand of NW_028113805.1, from coordinate 231,776 downwards.
AAATGGGGATAGTTGTATTGAGGATATGTGGGGGATTGTTACTAGATTAATCTACTCGGTTATACTCAATTGGAAATGAAAACACGAATCAATACTATAAAGAAAAAGATGGGGGATTGTGAAATATGTTTATCTGATTCGTGTGATGAAGTGTAATCTTCTGTACTTTCATGGATTTCTCCTGCACCATAAAAAGGGGTATTTTACAGGAGAAAGTGAAACTACTTTGCTGGTATATCAGCTCAAACCAGTTTGACCACTGACCGCATAGTATTGTGTAAAGAAAGTGCATGCATAAGGTTTGGGGTCATCCTGGGGGCACGCCGAGGAAGATTCGAGAAGACTCCAGCAGGAGAAGAGGGCATGCGCTGAAGAAGACACGGCTGTTCATTAATATGTATTAGAAGACACACCTATTCATGAATATGTATTAGCAAACAGGATCACGCTGAGGAAGAGTCGAGAACGATTCTGGAAGGAGAAGAGGGCATGCGCCGAAGAAGACACGCCTATTCATGAATATGTATTAACGGACAGGATATAAACCAGGAACAGGAACTGAACCGCGTGCGTCTTGGTGGAGCAGAGACTCCCGGCGCACCCAGCGCTGTTTGCTTGCCTCTATTCGCTTAATAAATTGTAAATTTGAATTGGAATCCTGTTTGGGACTAAATCATTTGTAACAACTGCCTCCTTTCGGAGCCTTTTACCCCGTCGACCGCCTCCTTTCGTAGACTTTGGCCACGTCGACTGCCTCCTTTCGGAGCCTTTGGCCGCGTTGCCCGCCTCCTTTTGGAGCCTTTTCCCGCGCCGCCCGCCTCCTTTTGGAGCCTTTTCCCGCGCCACCCGCCTCCTTTCGTAGCCTTTGGCTGCATTGACCGCGTACTTTCGGAGCCTTTGGTTGCGCCGCCCGCCTCCTTTCCGAGCCTTTGGCCGCGCCGCCCGCCTCCTTTTGGAGCTTTTCCCGCGCCGCCCGCCTCCTTTCGGAGCCTTTCATCACTTTGCGCCTGAGGAGCCTTTCTCCGTGTCGCGCCTGAAGAGCCTTTCGACGCGTCGCGTCCCAGGAGCCTCTCGCCTTGTCGTCCCCGAGGAGGCTTTCGTCGCAGTGCCGGGCTCCTTCTGGAGTCTTTCGTCGCGTCCCCCCCGAGGAGGCTTTCATCGCAGCGCCGGGCTCTTTTTGGAGCCTTTCGTCGCATCGCCCCCGAGGAGCCTTTCGCATTGGGAAAAGGTACACGAGTCCTCAGCCTGTGGAGACGACTCCTGTCGGGTGTGAAGGAAAGGTATCCCTTCAAGGAAGATGTTCTATGTCACCCAGGCAAGTGGACCACCATGGAGAAAGGTATCCAGTACCTGAGGGAGCTAGCTCTGCTGGAAGTCATTTGTGGTGACTTGGACAATGGCAATCATCCAAAGATTCATATGAAGTCAATTGCACGCGACCTATGTGGCGGAACTTTCTACGGAGTGCACCATCGTCATATGCCAACTCATTAGTAGTAATGGCCTGGAAAGACGGAGAGAGACCAACGGTGGATGAATTGGCTGGCCAACTCCGGCAATACGAAGAAAGTCTCTCATTGATATTGCTAACGCGTTTTTCTCAATCCCTTTGGTGGCAGAGTGCAGGCCACAGTTTGCTTTCACTTGGAGGGGTGTCCAATACACCTGGAATTGACTTCCCCAGGGGTGGAAACACAGCCCTACCATTTGCCATGGGCTGATACAAACTGCACTGGAACAGGGTGAAGCTCCAGAGCATCTGCAATACATTGATGACACCATCCTATGGGGCAACACAGCGGAAGAAGTTTTTGAGAAAGGGAAGAAAATAATTCAAATCCTTCTGAAAGCTGGTTTTGCTATAAAACAAAGTAAGGTCAAAGGACCTGCACAAGAGATCTAGTTTTTAGGAATAAAATGGCAAGATGGATGTCGACAGATCCCAACGGATGTGATCAACAAAATAACAGCTATGTCTCCACCAACTAGCAAAAAAGAAACACAAGTATTTTTGGGCGTTGTGGGTTTCTGGAGAATGCATATTCCAAATTACAGTCTGATTGTAAGCCCTCTTTATCAAGTGACCCGGAAGAAGAACGATTTTAAATGGGGCCCTGAGCAACGACAAGCCTTTGAACAAATCAAACAGGAGATAGTTCATGCTGTAGCCCTCGGGCCAGTCCGTGCAGGACAAGATGTTAAAAATGTGCTCTACGCGGCAGCCGGGGAGAATGGCCCTACCTGGAGTCTCTGGCAGAAGGCACCAGGAGAGACTCGAGGTCGACCTCTAGGGTTTTGGAGTTGAGGATATAGGGGATCTGAGTCCCGCTATATTCCAACTGAAAAGGAGATATTGGCAGCATATGAAGGAGTTCGAGCTGCCTCAGAAGGGGCTGGTACTGAAGCACAGCTCCTCCTGTGCTTCAGGCCCAGGACCCGACCCGGCCCAAAGAGAGGGTCCCCTCTACACATCATGCGACTGATGCTACGTGGAGTAAGTGGGTCGCGCTTATTACACAGCGGGCTCGAATAGGAAACCTTAATGGCCCGGGAATCTTGGAAGTGATCATGGACTGGCCAGAAGGCAAAGATTTTGGAATATCACCAGCAGAGGAGGTGGCGCGTGCTGAAGAGGCTCCACCATATAATAAACTGCCAGAGAACGAAAGGCAGTATGCCCTGTTTACTGATGGGTCCTGTCGTATTGTAGGCAAACGTCGAAGGTGGAAAGCTGCTGTATGGAGCCCTATACGACGAGTCGCAGAAGCTGCTGAAGGACAAGGCGAATCAAGTCAGTTTGCGGAGGTGAAAGCCATCCAGCTGGCTTTAGATATTGCTGAACGAGAAAAATGGCCAATACTCTATCTTTATACTGACTCATGGATGGTGGCAAATGCTCTATGGGGGTGGCTACAGCAATGGAAGCAGAGCAACTGGCAACGCAGAGGCAAGCCCATCTGGGCTGCTGAATTGTGGCAAGATATTGCTGCCCGACTAGAGAATCTAGTCATAAAAGTACGTCATGTAGACGCTCACGTACCCAAGAGTCGGGCCACCGAAGAACATCAAAACAACCATCAGGGGGATCAGGCTGCTAAGATTGAAGTGGCTCAGGTGGATCTGGACTGGTAACATAAGGGTGAATTATTTATAGCTCGGTGGGCCCATGACACCTCAGGCCATCAGGGAAGAGATGCAACATATAGATGGGCTCGGGATCAAGGGCTGGAACTGACCATGGACGCTATTGCACAGGTTATCCATGAATGTGAAACGTGCGCTGCGATCAAACAAGCCAAGCGGTTAAAGCCCCTCTGGTATGAAGGACGATGGTTGAAATATAAATATGGGGAGGCCTGGCAGATTGACTATATCACACTTCCACAATCTCGCCAAGGCAAGCGCTATGTGCTTACCATGGTGGAAGCATCCACCGGATGGCTGGAAACATACCCTGTGCCCCATGCCACCGCCCGGAACACTATCCTGGGCCTTGAAAAGCAAGTCTTATGGCGACATGACACCCCCAAAAGCATTGGGTCAGGCAATGGGACTCATTTCCGAAACAACCTCATAGACACCTGGGCCAAAGGGCACGGCACTGAGTGGGTGTATCACATCCCCTATCATGCACCAGCTTCCAGAAAAATTGAACCGTACAACGGACTGTTAAAGGCTACACTGAGAGCAATGGGTGACGGAACATTCAAACATTGGGACAAACATTTAGCAAAAGCCACCTGGTTAGTCAACACTAGGGGATCTACTAATAGAGCTGGCCCTGCCCAATCAAAACTTCTACGTACTGTAGAAGGGGATAAAGTCCCTGTGGTGCATGTGAGAAATACGCTGGGGAAGACAGTCTGGGTTGCTCCTGCCTCAGGCAAAGGCAAACCCGTTCGTGGGATTGCCTTTGCTCAGGGACCTGGGTGCACTTGGTGGGTAATGCGCATGGATGAGCAAGTCCGATGTGTACCTCAAGGAGACTTGATGTTGGGTGAAAACAGGCAATGATTTGAATTGTATTATGTTAATTGTTACACAATACAGTATGAAATTACTACTATGGTTGCTATCTACCATATCAATGGTATTACAGTAAGAATCACCCAGACTGATGACGAATGAGCTTCACTGAAACCAAGCAACGTGCAGCAGTGGTGGAACCAGAACTGGCTTCAGCAGCTTGCGCCCAACAATTCCCTCGAGATCGACATCTTCGACCTGCAGATCATGGACATGGACCGTGCCAGATGACAATCCAACACCACATACCATCTCCCCTGCCCTGAGAGACTGCTATGATGGATGAAGCCCAGAGTCATGGACTGAATGAACTCCACAGACATTTTAAAGTGATGGCCCATGGACTAAGAAAGTGGTATCTGTGTGTATATATTAGAAGACAGGAAGAGTATTAATGAATAATTGGAATGTATTGAAAAGTATAGGACCTGGGCATGACGTAAATAGTATGGAATAAGGGGTGGATACTGTCCTGGTTTCAGCCAGGATAGAGCTGGGTTTCTTCACAGAAGCTAGTGTGAGACTGTGTTTTGGATTTGGGGTGAGAAACTGTTGATAATGTTTTGGGTTGTTGCTAAGCAGGCAAGGACAGTCGAGCTTCTTGTGCTGGCCTGCCAGCGAGCAGGCTGGGGGTGCACGGGGAGCTGGGAGGGGACACAGCCGGGACAGCTGACCCAGGCTGGCCAAAGAGAGATTCCCTACCATCCGACGTCATGCCCAGTACATAAACTGGAGTTGGCCGGGGGGGCGGAAATCGCTGCTCGGGGATGGGCTATCGATCACTGGGTGGTGAGCAATTGCTGTATTGGGCATCACTTGTTCTTGTACATTCCTTTGTTGGTATTATCATTGTTGTTTCCTTCTCTCTTTCTGTCCTATTAAACCGTGTTTATCTCAACCCAGGAGGTTTTTTTCCTAATTCTCTCCCCCGTCCCACTGTGGGAGGGGGAGTGAGTGAGCGGCTGCATGGTGCTTAGTTGCCGGCTGGGGCTAAACCACGACACCTGGTCAGCGTCTTTGGTACTACTTCAAGTGAAGAACAATTCCCCCTCCCCCCCCGCCCCTTACATCTTCTCACTTCACGGTGAAAGATCTGTCATATAAATGTTGTGTGCAAAACAAACCTTCCAGCGAAGTTCCAAAATGCCAGTGCTGAATGCCTCGCCTCCTGCTAGTTCTTTCTGCCCAGAAGAGGTCTGGAGTGCCATATGTTGATGTAACAAAGGGAAGATACAAATCTAGAAGTGGTCTTGAGGCTAGCAAATGACCAATGACCTGAGGACTGCATTTAGGAGAAGGCTCTGAGCTCTAGATAAATCTGTGCGCACTGTAAGCACAAAAGGCTAAGCCAGGAAACAAGGGGTCCTGTGATTTTGAATGGTTTTTTTTTCCCCCCAAGGGGCTTGGACAATAGGAAAAACAGTGAGGTGGTTTAGAAGACAAGCAAGCATGAGTAAATGCATCTGTCTTTTTTTGAGTCCTGTTCAATCCGTAAATCAAAAGTTTAAAGCTGTTACGTTAATGAGCACATCAGATTTGCAGCTTTCCTCTAGCTTTTTTTCCCACACATCTCAAATTTTGCCCATAATGAATATGATAAAAACATGTTTTATTAGGCAGTTAAGCTGATCCAGTAGTACAAATGCAGCCTCGAGTTTGCTCCGGCTACTTTTAATTTTGCTAAGACAAGCTTTCCCCTGTATGGGGGTTAAGCTGATTTAATGCTCTAATATGCTGAAGCATTCCTAATGTTTAGGAAGGCATATTTTAGTTACAGGTAATACAGAATAGGAGTCTGTATGTGTACGTTTGTTCTTGGGTCTTTATTCTAAAGCTTTTGGACAGTATTGCTTTGTAAGAAAAAAGAATGCTCTGAAATAACACATAACAAAGTCTTCTGTTGGAGAAGTTTGTAAATATGAAGCATCAAAAACATCAGCTTTGGTCTGCTGGAAACGTTGTGAGACTAAGCCTGCTTGTTTACAGCAAAAGAAATATGCTTCTCAGTCTGTCTTAGTATTTGCTTTTAATACAAGCCCATCAAGTAGTCTTTCTGCATCAATGGGATAGCTATGTTAGATTAAAGCAAGTCATTGCAGTTACCCATATCTTTAACAGGACGTGTACGTAAGTGAGATGTGAATGGGTGCTTTGAAGGAACACATTGATAGTGTCTTCAGTTTTTCATTGTGTAGCGTTTTCCTTGAGCAAAAACTAGTTTTTAGAGTTGCCGAGGAAGAGGAGCTGCTTTGAGTGCTCTTTTGAGTACAATGGGTGTAGTTGGTTTCCCTCTCCTTCATTACTTTAACCTTACGAAAGGTGTCTTCTAACCAGATGTGCCGTAGGCACCAACATCTTAAATGAGGACTGCTTTGGTAACCGTAACATTTCCTTAAAAATTTTTCTGGGTAAGGTTTCTTACTCATAAAATGTCATTTATTCCATAACTAAATGCTCTTCAGAGTTCTAGTTTTTATTTTTGTAAGCTCCTATTAAGAGATACTTGACTTCTGGATATGACTTAGGCACCGTTGGTAGGTGCCTAGTAAAATAGCACAAATGTAAAACATTGAAAACTAGTTCTGTTGATTTTATTAGATTCTCTAAGGTGTATCTTAAACATTTAGGAAATAATTTTGTAGCCCATGGTTCGGTTTCTTCATTTAGGCATTTGAAAACACTGTTTTTGAAAGAATCAAGCTTGATGCACGCCTCTCACTCCAGGGATTCTTCTTGTTATCGTCCGTCAGTGTCAGATTCTCTTTCTGAGGTAGTCCAAAGCTTCAAGAAGCTGAAAGAAACTGCTATTACCACTAGGAGGCGAAGTGCTCTATGTTATGTCTGAGCATGTTTGTTGTCCAGGAACTTACTCTTTGAATACCGTCTTGTGTTTGTTTTCTTGTCAGCTATTGTTTTTTCCAAAGTTAGAAGAATAGGGAATTAAAAGTAATCCAAACCCAACCCCTCTTCTCAAGGGCTGTGTAGAAGGGGTGTGGTAGACCTGAACTCTCATCTCTAAAACTGGAACGCACATTTCTTTTGTCCACAATTCTGTCCTTTTGCTAGCCTGAGATAGAGTGCTCTGCTGACTGGGTGTGTGTCAATCTTTCCCGTAGCTGTCAAAGCAGGGCACACTCAACCAGTCTTTGGATTTGTATGTGCATTCTTTTAAATACTTTGCTCTTTGTTTATGAAAGTATTGTTCCTTTCACCTTAAGCTTGTAAATCTGGCAGCTGAAGACCTGCATCTGTCTTTTTTTGAGTCCTGTCTTCTAATAAGACTTACAGTTTAGAACTTATGAACATCTCAGGCGCATTTGTGGCATAACTTCAGTCTTGAATTCTGTGGCGTTGTAAGGGCTGCTGGTCATTCATTACATCTTCACTGCCAATGTCTTTAGTGGCTGGGAAAATAAGCCCTTGAAATGGCAGGGGTCTTCTGTGTGTGGTTGTGAAGAGCCAGGGGTTTTGACCTAATCAGTTAAACTTGCTGTAGAAAAAGCTTTTAAGTTGCATTTGGTAGCTGCACAGACAAAAAACTGTCTTAAATATTTCACTGAGCAATACTCAACTTCTGCTTGAGATGACTGCATTGATTCTGAAGAACTTTATCACTTTAATTTGCGTAATTTTTATTTGCGTAGTTTCCTGCATCATGAAGTGTGAGTATACAAATTCAGAGTTTCTGTGAAAGCAAAGCTGCAGCGACTGTGTGAGTATGATTATGAGAAAGCAAATCTTCTATAAAACTTTATTCTTAAAATAAGCTTTTAATTGGTTAATTTTTGTGTGAGTAAAGCTTAATGATTGTGTTTTGATCAAATGAATCACATATTCCTGTGCAGTGAGGTTTTGTTGTGAAACTATTTAATCAACTGTGGACTGCAACTCATGGCATTACAGATGTTGTGCTCTTACACCTCAAATCTCTTGTGTCTAAAAAAACCCAAAAACCTAACCCCCAGCCCCCTAAACAAATGAAACCCTTAATGAAAGGAAGAAGCTTCAGATTTTTGCAAGAAGGGAACATGTTTTCTTAATATAAGCTGTGCACTTCTCTGCTGCTCTTTATTTTGCTGGATATCGTTTCAAAACACACAGAAGTGGAGTAAGTACAAATTACCCAGGTAACGGTAAGGTAAAATACGAGCACCTGAAGTAGGATGTGTTTAATGTGCTTCACGGGTAATATTCACCACTCCCCACGGGCAGGCAGGTGTTCAGCCATCTCCAGGGAAGCAGGGCTCCATCAGGCGTAACGGTTTCTTGGGAAGACAGGTGCCATAACTCTGAACGTCCCTCCACCCCTTCCTCCTTCTTCGTCCCAGCTTTATATACTGAGCATGATGTCATATGGTATGGAATATCTCTTTGGCCAGCCTGGGTCAGCTGTCCTGGCTGTGTCCCCTCCCAGCTTCCCGTGCACCCCCAGCCTTCTCTGGGGGCAGGCCAGCACGAGAAGCTGGACTGTCCTTGACTACTTAGCAACAACTCAAAATATCAGCATGTTATCAACATTTTCTCATCCCAAATCCAAAACATAGACTCACACCAGCTTCTGTGAAGAAAATTAACTCTACCCTGGCTGAAACCAGGACAGATGTGTTTAAGGTGCTTCACAGGTAATATATAATTTCAGGAGCATCGTCCACCGGCACAAAGCATCCTGAAGGCTAGCGATAGGGAGCATACATAAAGACCCTTTCGTTTCTCTTTCTCCTTCCTTCCACGCTACTTTCTTTTTTTCCTTCCTCCAATAAGGGCTGTTTGGTGTTGTCCAAGTAGGTTTCAAAGTAGATTTTTGAAAGGAAATGGGTAGCTCCTAAAATGCAATAGGTTGGCTAATCAACAGCTATTAGGCTTTCTTGCCTTAGTGACTATGATGCTACATGTATCTTATTGTAGGAATAAACATTAAAATTATTTCACAGAACGTTAGTTGCTTCTGTATCCCTTTAAGAAGATGAACTGTGTTTCAAGTGACTGAAAATTCTTGCTAAGATTGCTAGGAAGTTAGCGCTATGCATTTAGAAAACAAAGCAAGTAGCCTCTAAAACGACTTTATTTAATTTATTTTTAAATGGGAAAAGGACTCGGCAGACAGTCTGAATTTGATGTAAGAAGTGATGTTTCCTGGGAACTTGTCATAGAATAAAAGACTGGTAAATGCAACCTCGCAATGATTTCCAGTGAAACAGGATTTACTTACCCTACAGTTTGCAGAAATTAATGGAAAAGACCAGGACAAGAAGTCTGTCACCTACATAGGTAGATTCAAGGGACACTGGATCAGTGATAAGTTGCTTATTGGAGAGTTTATCTGTAGCTTGCTTGTTGGAGTTTCCTGAATGAAAGATACCAGACAAATGGAGGTTTAAGGTATTCATACTAAATACCTAATCTTTTTCAAATGCCTAAAGGGAGGCCTGAATGGCTAGTAGAGATCATGACACTTAAGTAATCGTTTTGCAAAAGCTGTAACAAGCTTTTTTTTCTTTTGATGGTAGTTGAAATGCTGACATTAGTATTGACTGTTCCCTGTAAAGGTCGTAAGAGGGAGCTGTGAATTTAAAGGAGAGAGTGTCTGTGATGGAGGAGGAAGCTGTTGAGTGTCTGGCTAGCTACATACATGTTTCTGGCATTGTGTTTCTAAATGCAGCTGTAACAAGTGTAAATTAAACCAGTAATTACTCTGTAGTTTAAAGTTGTCATTTCTCTTGCTTGAGGCAAGCAGTTCACCCTTGTAATTTGCGCAAATACATTGAAGATTTGTACTCTGGGAATTAGGGTGGTAAATCACTGAAGTATTTTGTGGATGTCTTTGGGAAAATCATTTATTAAAATATGCCGCATTTCTTGCTTTTAAATATTACGCTTGAAAAAAAAGGATCCCTGAAAGAAATCATAGGGAAGAAGTAGATTTGCTTTTGGTGCTGGTATAATCACTTTGACATAATTTTTTGTCACATGTGTTGATCTGTCACATGAATTCCTCCTGAAGTCATAACATGTTGTTCTGTGTTCTTTTTATCATCACTTACAGAAGTTTTATAAAGCAAACTCTTCTCTAAATTATGTTGTTTATAGCTGCCTTGTCTTGTATGGTGTGTATGCAAACACAAAGGAATACCCTTAGAAGTAGCAGAAATGTTCTTTCAGTGATGCATATATTTCTGTTTGCTACTTGCTCAGCCTGGGTTCAGCTGTGTAAGTGTTGTAGCGCAAAAAGGTGTGGATGCTAGCAACGTGCTCTCCTCACTAACATTGGTTGGACTCAACTACGTACAGAGTTGTTACGTCTTATGGTACAACTTCATGTCATCATTGTGATTTGATATTTCAAATAAAATGTCATGGTAGCCAAGGCAAACTTGACAGCTAATCAATGTAACGTCCAGTAGACTGCTCCACCTGGAATAATATGCTGGCGTTCGAAGTATTCAAGTGGGCAGTAACTTGCATACAGAACAGAAATAATAATTGAGACGTACTGCCTGAAGCTAATAGGTGACCACCCGAGGGCGTAGGAAGTCTTTAACACTGCAGTTGTTTGGCTGCAATGCACTGGCCTTCAAGTCGAGCTAAGACTTTGGTAGTGGTTTCTGTAGCACTTCAGTAGCTCCAGAGGGAGTCATAACAGAGCAAGTTGGCCACATGCTACGTGACTGCATCAGTAGCTTGTGTACGTGTTGGAGGTCTGGCTCTTAAAGCTGATGGCAAATAAGAAAATTCCTGGTTTAACCTCTTTTGCGGTATGTGCCGAGGTAAAACTTTTCTTCTGTTATCCTGAAAGTAGGTCTTACATTCTGCATAAAGTTAAACATGAAAAGCTCCTCTTTGTGTAGTCACAGAAAAATGAGTTGTCACTGATTCAGTAACACCTTTCGTATCTCCCCTTCCCATGTTTAAATGGAACAGTCAGTTCTCAATATGGATTTATCTTTTGCAGGAAGAATCCCATTCACTTTCAGCAGTTCAGTCACCCTAACGATGATGACTATCATGAAACGGAGATAGTAACTCAGGACTGAGAGAAGGGGTTAAGGGAATCTTAGCAGTTAATTAGTAGATAAAGTTTGAAATCTTGTTAGCTATTGCGTAAAGTAACTGCAACAAGAGATCTGTAGTTCCTTACAAAGACAGTTCCTGATAAACCGACAGGAGTGAGAAGACTTGTGGCTCCTCACAAGGACGGTCCCCGATAAGAACCAGGAGAGTGCCTCAAGAACCGGCTGAAACTGACCTTGTGGTTTGGACGAAAACCAAAGAGCAATTGAGTCTGCGTAAGAACAAGGGGTTACTAGTGGTGACGAAGAGGAGCCACCGGCCTTCATCCTCATGACCCTCAGCGACCACCACCAGAAGGCACTGCGCAAGCGCAGATGGGAGGAGTTCATGGAAATAACATCTTGGAACTCATGTCTATACGAAGCAGGGACAGATCATGCATATGTATAGGCATATTGCGAAACTTTATGTGTATGCAACACTTTGCTGTATATATTTGAAGTAAGTGCCGCATTGGGGTGCGCAGGGTTTTTGGTGGGACTACCCCCCCGTGCTGCCCAGCGCTGAATAAACATACCTCCTTTACAGTCTTGCAGATTGTGGAGTCTGTTTTCGGCACATCAGGACAACAATGATGATCGGCCCGAATGTCCGTATGGAACGGCGTGCTAGAGGTAAGAAGCACTGTACAAAATGGCTTTTCTTCTTTTACAGGTTAAGAATGTTCTCCCACGGAATTGCAAAATGACATTAGGATAATGAGTAATTCTAGATGTTAAATCTTGACTGCAGCCTTCTGAAATTTACTGTGGGCAGACTGCTACTGTAACCAAGGTGGTAGGGAATTAAACTAAAATAGGGTTAGAAAATAGATTTGTGAATTTGTAGCAAGTTGTAACTATAAGAACATTATGCACCAGCAATGCTGCTCGAGAACCCACCGAACCCTTCCCATCTTGATTTAATTATCAAGGAGTTAAGTGCAACATTGTGATCATGGTATTATGTTTTGTTCTAATAACAAGTAGCTAGAAAGAAGGAACACCTTGGTCAGTTCTGTGGTCCGGTGGATAAGCAATTATTCATTCTATAGTCTTGTCTTAAAACAAAGGACTGTGGGGTGAATGATTGCATATTGGACCGACAGCCCGTGAAGGCCTATTAAGCGTTGCCAAGCCTAAGTGAACTTTGTAGGAAAGGTAATTCCGGCAGGGGGAGGTCGCGACCACCGACTCAGAGACCACCCACTCAAGAAACCCTCCGACTCAAAAGATTAAGGAAGTAAAATCTCAAGAAATCATAGTGAGCATGCGTGGTCATTTACATGTGAGGCGAGGGATATTTAACCAATCATTGTATGGACACTTGATGAATATGTATTAATCTTGCCTATAAATGTTTGATTTTTGAACTGATCGAGCGAACACGGTTTAGGAGGAGCTATCCCCCGTGTTCCCGGCGCCGTGAATAAAGAATGCCTGCCTTTTAACACTTCATTGGTGTTACGAGGTTTATTCCCGATTTCGGTGACACTACCACTAAAGCACTAAAGTCTGTGCAAAATATTTGTTAGTGGTTTCAGCTGGCAAACATGGAAACTTGACTTTTGGAACCTATTCAATGACCTAGAAATCAACGCCTTTTCACTTGTCAACATGTAGTAAACTGTTCTTCTTTTATACATGTGTATATGTTTATGTATATGTTTATGTTTATGTATGTGTATACACACACGTACACACATTCACAAAAATTTATTATTACATGTCGTTCCCGTTATGTAACTCTTAGTTTAAATTTAGAGAAAGTATTTGTTGAGATTTTGTACAAAAACTCTATTTTAATCAGTATTTGATTTGTTAAAAAGCATAATTTAAGTAACAGCAATAAAGTCCAGTTTATGGCTGACTGGTACAGCTTCTTTTTAAAAACTGTTGTTTTTCTTCAAAAAATTGTTTTATTCCATTTTGTTTCTCAATGTCTGGGTTTTACACTTTTATTTAGCAGAGTTTAATGACCGCTTTGTAACGGACACAACAGACAAAGGATGTACTTTGAGGCAATAGCACTTCTGTGTGGGCATACGGAAACTTAACAGCTGCTGTATTAAAGATTGTGCCTGAGCAGAAACATTTTCTCCCCTCTCTCCAAGAAAGTGTGGTGATCCTGAAGAGCGTGTTCTCTATGGACTGCAACAAAATGAGGGCAGCTTTTAAGAAAAAGCCATGTTATATTTAGCTAATGCATAAAAATTTTCTTTTCTGAGAAACATCTATGAGAGAAATTTCTCATCTTGGGATGAGAAATCCGGGTTTATCCTGGTCACGAAATTGCCAGTGTACTTTTCAGGAGTACAGTGGATACTTTATCCAACACTGTCTCTTCTTCCAGATGAGACAACCTCTCTGCTGTATTAGTTGATCATTTCTTAGTCTGTGTTTCATTCTTTGGAGTTAGAGGAAAGGACACACCCATGAAGCAATGATAATTCTTTCAACAAAGCAACAAATGTAATTTGAAGGGTTTTTGTGTTTTGGGTTTTTTTTTAATTGTCTTTATCTGTTGGCTCCTACTTGAAGGGAGCACAATTGAATGGTCTAGAGGCTACGCCTTGAGTCAGGATCAAATGGCCTGATGCTGACAATAGTCGTAGAACACTGAAATAGGCAATTCTTTTTGTTTCAGTACAGTGTATTTAATAGGAAGCTGTACTTCCTTTTTCATTCAGATAACTATCACTTCTAATGCACACGTAATGTACTTGGGCAGTAACTATGGAACTGTAAATCAACTTGAAGTGTGTAAATTTGTCACAAGTTATTTGACATAAAAATAAGATTTTTCTGATGCAGACTAACTGTTACTCTGTTCTTTGAAGAATAAGAAAACATAAATAAACAACTGATTTTACAAGGCAGCCTTCACAGCAAGGGTATCTTGTAAAATATACAGGAAATTCTGCTGTTGCAGAAATGAATCTCCAGTTTCAAGTAATGTCACATGGTATGTCATTCTTAAATAGTGGGCTTTAATTGTTGCTTATTTTCAGAAGCAAAAATTAGGACAACTGAACAGGTTTTCTGCCAAAGTTAGAATTTTTAAAAATTTTCTTCAGAAAAATAAATGGAGTTGGAACTATTTTAACATGCAGCCCGGCGAAAAGCCTCTGATATGCTAACATGACAGATTAGCACAACGTAAGTTGGACCAAGTTAAAACAATAGAGCAGCATTGGATAACTGTTTGGGAGGGGATAAATCTGTGTGTTAATGGCCTGGATCACAGCCTGAATGAGGGGAACATTTATTGTTGTATTGATTTTATTGTATTGATCCAAGAGTGTGTTGACTTTAAATTTTCTTTTGATGCTATTTTTTTATGGAAGACATACAAACTTGTAAACTGAGTTTGATGGATTGCAGCAGCATACGGCAGAAGTGAGTAATCTTGCTGAAGAATCCTTCTGTGGCCTCTCCCCGTGATCCTTAGAGACAAGCAGTTCTTTCCAAATTCTTTGATTTTACCAAACTATTTAATTTGTAGCCCTACGTTGCAGAATGTGGAAGCTACGCCTGGATGCCCAAGACCTGGGATGCACTGTGCACGCATTGTACTTTATGCACCAGAAGTTATGTTCTGGTTTCATTTTTAGTGAGAGTAAATACTTGGATCAATTCTTGTTATATGCTGGATAAATGCGTCTCATGCTACAACTTTGGAAACTATCTCATCTCTTGGTTTTGATCAACCATCTTTTTCTTTTTTTATTTGATGCTGAAACAAGAGGTACTCTTATGTAACCTGATTTTTTTTTCTACCCTCCATTCTATACGCTGAGACACTGCAGTAAAGCACTCGTCACAGAATTTTCTTTTAAAAAGAAACTAAAATTATCCATAAAACACCAAAGAGCTCTGGGGCTTGTTAAGTGTGGAACAAGATGGCGAATCAAGCTTTTACTGTTTTCTTTTTCGCAGGAAGAATCCACAGCACAAGCCAGAATACAGGCACAGTGTACCTCCAGGTAAGCCAAGTTCTTCAGTATAGCTCAAAGTGGGGGAGGAACCGCCAAACCCAGTAATAGATACCAAAATTTTGGAATAAAGTGCTTTCATGTACTGTACGTGAATAACGCTGCATTTGCAGCTTACTCTGTGTTGCCCTGCACCCTCGCTCTTCTCAGGCATGAGGTTTTGCCCTTGTCTGTTGTAAGGAAGGTTGCTTGGCCGCTGCAAACCTGCACTCACTTTTTCAAATGTTTTTCAGCTGCAGGGAGATGGGCTGGGTCAGACACAATTGACACAGTTTGGATGCCTTGTGTCTTGTGAATTGACAGAAATGCTGTGTGGCGAGTGGCTATTTTCATGAGTTTCATAGCTTTTGTTGAAAATGAAACATGGAATAGTGTGATATTACCTGACGTCTGTATTCTACTTCCTCCATTCAGAGCTGGAGTATTACAACGAAAACAGGGAATATATTTAGGTGTTACTGAAGTATTTATCCACATTTCAAATAGCTGCTGCAGTAAATTATTTCTATAGGTTTTCTTCCATCCCCATCGAAAAAAGTGTACGCAGAGCTGTACAGATGTACAGAAATCTTAAGATTTCATACTTACTTTTTATTCCTATTTTTCTTTTGATAGGAAATCCTCAGGTAACATACAGCTTTAAAGTCTTGTGATGCTTTAAAATAAACATTGCAAGCATGACTGTCGTCTTTTTTATTTTATTTTAAATTTTTTTGACCAGTCATTTTCTTACTGAGAGAACAAATTTTTGCATGTATGTTCTCTTGAGGCATAGAGGGAATAGAATTAAAACGGAATCTGAGTTTCTATTCTAACATTTTCTAGTCTTTTATATTCCAGTAAACAGATTTGTTGAAAAACACAGGGGCGTGCACTGTTTATCTTTTGTCTGCTCTTAAAGAATTCAAAGAGATACTTTGCATTTTTTGTGCCTTCTCTGATGCAAGTCCAATGACTTGGAGATTTTTTTCCACTTGAAATCCCAATGCAATAAATAATACTTCAGAGGAGAACAGTTATGGAAATGTAATGATAAATGTATTTTACTTTAAAGAATCAGGATTATGACATTATTAAGGAGAAACTGCATGTATGGAAACAATGGTGTAAAATATTTAAATGCTTTGAAATACTCCAATTTTCTGCTTTAAAAAAAATCCCCCAAAACAACCAGTATTGATGATATTTGTCTACAGATGGCATGGTTCACAACTGTAAGAACAGTTCATCTGGGTAATCTCTCAGGAATCATTCAGTACAAAAAAGGGGGGGGGGGTTGGGCAACGGGGTAGTTTTTATACTTGTAAAACTTTAACTCGGAAGTGAAATTCAATCTGTGAAATTCAGCTCTTTTACTAAGTAAGAACCAGGGAAGATTTGATATTCTGTGCGCAGGAGAAAGAAGGGAGTTCATCAATTAAAGTGCTGTTCATATTTGCTGATTTCCCCCCCCATCCCCCACCCCGATGTCTTCTTGATGGGCTTGCTTAGCTCTCTTGAGGGCAAAGCTTGTAAAAGGTTGGGCTCAGCAAATGCACATCTGAGGCAGTTGTACCGAGCCGTGCAAAGTCACACACGCAGTCAGGGCTCCATCAACCTGTATTTTGTGCTGTTTGGCACAACTGCATTGTTAAGCACAGCAGGATTAATTTCTGTGCAAGTGTATTTAAACTCCACTAGCCAAGAAAAAGGTACCATCTACATGACATTTGACATGTTTAATTTTTAACATTTTTTTAGTCTAATTTCTACCAGAGAGATTGTAAATTTCCTGTAAAGAATGTGGTCTATCTTCTGAGAATCAATCTAAGGCTCATTACTGGGGGAATGGTTGGAGGAAGCAGGAAAAAAAAGTGAGAGTTATGCTGTCATTAAATTGTCACTACTGAATGACCTCACTACATTTTTGCTCCTTAGATGAATGACCTGCTGTGGCTGTGGACTGTGCAGGATTCTCCTACACACTTCTTTGTAGGTTTCCTAGCAAGCTAATCAAGCTCACTTCCAAATTGAACTCTCTGAAAGAGGTGGTCAGCAAACTTTTTCTCCCCACATGAAGCAGATACCTTCAGAGAAAGTTTCAAGGGTTTCTTGATAAATATAGTACTAGGGAACAGGCAGAACTGTGCTTAATGAGCAGCGTTAGGGGCTGTGGGGCTGAATTAAACTGTAGCTGAAAGAGGTGGAATAGGAAGACGTGGAAGGAAGTGCATCGTTCACTGCTGAAATCTAAAAGCGTTGATTGAGGGAAAACATAGTATGCGCCTCCTGCATTTGTAGGAAAAAAAAAAATAGTCTGATGGAAGTAATCAGTATTTTGCCAGAATTCCTACTTCTGTTGCAAAATACCTCCCAGAGTGCTGTGAAGCTGAAGAAGAGCTTTTATTTGCTGAGCGGGTTTGGGCTTTATTATTCTTGTCAGCTGACAAGAGGGATTTTGTTCTTACTGTATTTAGCATCTTTGTTTTGACCTCTCCCGTCCAAGACATAATTCATTCTGCAGGACCATAGTCTGGGATTCTTATAAGAAATTCTGATGGTAAACATGGACATGATTAAGTTCCTCTGAAGGCTGATAAACAATAAACTAGCAAGCATAACAGTGGATTACAACTCAAATTGGCAGTTGGCATTTTCTGGATTTTCTGCTGGGTGGTGCACAGTGGGTCCTTCCAAGAATACCAGTTGCCAGCCGTAGGATTTTTCTCAGTTATGTTCTTGGCTGCGTCACACACGGCTGGCGTTCTAGGAGGTCATTCAGTGCCTCTGTGGCACAACTCACCTATAAAATTGTGTATCTTTGAGAAATTTGACTAATGTCGTAACATGCTTTTGAAAACCTTGGGTGAGAGTTGCTATAGAGTATAAAATGTTCATCAGACCATAAGATAATTCTGGAATAGTAATGTTCCCACTAGTAGAAAAACATAACTAATAGAGGATGTGATCTGACTAGATAAGATACCGATGTTCTCATTTGTTCACCACACGCGTAGCTTGAGTGCCTGGGGCTCTGACCCGAGACTGCAAGAGGTAGCTAAGAAATGCTTACGGTTAAGATAAATGTTGATGATTTGAACTGGGGTCTGTAGCTGAGGAAAAAAGCCCCCACGTTTATAGTTTCACATGAAAGATGATGATAAGAATTGCTCAACAGATAAATTATCTGTACAAGATCATTGACAGGCTATCTCTAGACGAGCTAAGAACGCAAAAATTGGAGGCTGGGAAGAAGAGGAATGAACATGGTTAATTACCTTAAGTCAGAGGTATGACTTAAGGGCAGAGTAACATGACTGGGACATTAACAGACTGTGGCTAGTTAGGAATTGTGGACACGTGAGAAAAAGGGGAGACAATGTAGGCTTGTAGAGCAAGGGTTACGCACATCTGCCAAAATCTGGAAGCCGTGGAAATAAACTTGATGAAGGTTCACAGCTGCTGATAAATAAAAGAAGGCAGTGCTGCCCTGGCAGCAGCTTTGTGCAGACACTGACAAGTCAGATGGATAAGGCTTCTTCAAATACCAGAATTATCCTGCCTCTGGGACACTTAAACATGTGCCAACATATTCGAGCAATTAAAAGAATACTGCAAAACAAGCTGTGTAAAAAAGTTTAGGAACGTGCTGCAAAGAGCATCTGTCTCTTGTAAATAGAGGTTTCTGAGTCTTTGATTTCTGCTGATACAAAGTATTGTGAAGTTACTACGAAGGCAGAAGGCAATTTCATCACAAAATGTAAGTTGTGAACAGGATGGATGGACAGCAGATTAGAAGGCAGCGTGATAGAATAGACCGAACCGGGAAACAGGTAGGCTGCACCCAGCTCGGGAAGGTGGCATTCAGCATTTGTTGTTTCCTTACGCCGTGTTTGGAAAAGAAGCACAGACTATTCCGCGTGGATCCCAGTTGAGAATGTGGGAGGTGAGTGAGGTAGCAGGTTCCCTTCTCTCTCCTGAAGCTCATGAAAGAAGTGAATGGAAGTTAAAAGCAGAGTCAGATTCCAGAGATTTATGAATATAAAATAGCCCTAAGTAAGTATGGATGAAGGCAGAAAATCTAGGGTCAAAATAGCTGCCTAGCAATAGCCAGAGGCTGAGTGGCAAGAGAGCTGTATTGTTTAGACACAGACGTAGCAGGAAGATGACCAGGGAAATTGTGTGCGCCACTCCTTAAGGAAAGGAGAGCTATCAGAAGACATTATCTGATATTGTCATCTTCTGATATCAGAAGACATTATCAGAAGAG
Organism: Phaethon aethereus; assembly: GCF_964289735.1. Classification (NCBI taxonomy): domain Eukaryota; kingdom Metazoa; phylum Chordata; class Aves; order Phaethontiformes; family Phaethontidae; genus Phaethon; species Phaethon aethereus. Next base: position 212,460 of record NW_028113805.1, on the reverse strand, counting down.
GCCTGATACTGTTTTCCAAGTGCTGGAAGAAAAGCCAGTAAGGAAAACTTTCTAAGTGATCAGACTGGTAAGTGCTGCGGTAGGTGTCAGAGAGAGATGGTACAGCTGTTCATGAGTCTTGAAAATCAAAATAGTAAGCATTGGGTAGAGTGCGTTAGTCGATTCTCTCTCTCCTCTTGAGGAGAGAGACTAACTAGATGGTCTCTGGAAGGTCTCTTTCTTTCTGTGTTTATGATTCATGAATATATGACATTTTTGTCCCTACAGGAAAAAGGGCTGTGGAGAAAGAAGGTGATGATGATGAACCAAATGAATATGACCTTAATGACAGCTTTATAGATGATGAGGAAGAGGAGTGTGAGCCTACTGATGAAGACTCTGACTGGGAACCAAGTTCAGAAGACAAGGATAATGAAGATGTTGAAACACTTTTGCAGGAAGCACATAGATTTGTTAAGACCAAAAAGTAGCTGCGCAGAACAACATTACAAATGTCTGATCTGACTTAAAACATGGATGTGCAAGGAGAGGAATTGTGAGGAATGAGTGATTTGTGTAAAGAAAATCTAGTGAATATATGCTTGAAGCAAATGTCATTTATATTGAAATAAAGGAATGTATGTAGGGCATGACCATAAACAGGGGAGTGGTGTTAAATGGAAGAAACCGTAATCTTTATGTAACTTCCTGATGTGTATAGCTTATGTAGCTTCTTGATATGTGTATGTTAGTTCCTGATATACTAGTGCAAACCCGTGTTGTAGGTAACCGCAGAAATGTCAAGAAGTTGTATAGCCAAATAAGGTAGCATTATATAAGTAGAATAACAGAGCGCATGCGCCAACAGAAAGGTCATGTAGAGTGCACTGACGAAGAGGAGCATCTTCCTCCCAACGACCACCGGACGACCACCTAGAAAAGGATGAAGCATGCGCAGACCGGGGAAGTGGTGACGCACTTAGAGGAGGAGTCATCTTCCGAGAAAAAGGCAGAGAAAGGCGAGAAAGGAAGCCTAGAAAAGTACAAAGGAGGGGATTGTAAGAAGTGAAGGTGTGCCCCGGCGCACCCAGCACTGTTTGCTTGCCTCTATTCGTTTAATAAATTGTAAACTTAAATTGGAATCCTGTTTGGGACTAAATCATTTATCACAGACTTGTTTGGAAAACTGGTTTTTCCTCATTGATGTAGGCACTACAGGAAGATTTTAATGGGGGCAGGGGGATTCAGCAATGCCTTTCTTGTCTATGTGTCTCCCTGTGTTTCACCACGCACACGTTAAAAAATTTCTTCCATCCCTCTGATCATTTTTGTGGCCCTCCTCTGGACCCACTCCAGCATGTCCATGTCTTTCCTGTGCTGAGGGGCTCCAGAGCCGGACACAGTACTCCAGGTAGGGTCTCACCAGAGCGGAGTTAGAGGGGCAGAATCACCTCCCTCGACCTGCTGGCCGCACTGCTTTTGATGCAGCCCAGGATACAGTTGGCCTTCTGGCCTGTGAGCGCACATCGCCAGCTCATGTCCAGGTTTTCATCCAGCAGTACCCCCAAGTCCATCTCAGCACGGCTGCTCTCAATCCCTTCATCCCCCAGCCCGTACTGATACTGGTCTTTGAGCATTCCAGTGGAGGCTTAGACCTGTAAAAGAGGGATTTGGACCCTATAAATGAGAGTCTGGACCCTTAAAACAAGAGTTTGGAAGTTAAAAATGGGGCTTTGGGCCCTAAAGATAGGGCTGTGGAAATGAAATTGAGGCTTTTAACCCTCAAATTAGGATTTGTGCCCTCAAATGATGCTTTGGTAGCAAAAACTAAGGCTTTTCACCCTACAAGTGGGTCTTTGGAGGCTCAAAATGAGGCTTTGCACATTAAAGAAATGAGGCTATGTACCCTAAATGAGGAGTTGGGCCCTTAAAACGAGGCTTTGGGCCCTTAAAATGAGGCTTTGGGCCCTCCAAATGAGTATCTGGAGCCTCAGAATGACGCTTTGGGCTCTCCAAATTGCAGACTGGATCCTAAAACTTAGACTTTAGTTCCTGAAAATGAGGCTTTGTAGCTGAACGTGAGGCTTTGGAAGCTAAAAATAAGGGCTTGGGCCTGAAAATGAGCCAAAGGCCATATGGCTTTGGACTCTAAACCTCAGGCTTTGGAACGTCAAAATCAGACGTCAGGCCTTAAAAATGCTGCTCTGGGCCCTTAAAATGAGTCTTTGAAACTTCAAAGCGGAGCTTGGTACCTATAAAGTAGGCTTTGGCACTAAAAATGCATCTTTGGACTTTAAAAATTAGACCTTGCAAACTAAAATGGAGCCTTTGGACCATTAAAATGAAGCTGCTCTCTAGAAAGAGGCTTTCTGCAGCTTAAAATGAGGGTTTCGATCGAAAAATGAAACTGTGGGCCCTAGAAAAAGGCTATGGGTAATACCAGACAAGTTTGGACCCTAAAAATGAAGCTTTGGGCACTATAAATGAATCATTGAATACTAAAAGAGAGGTTGGACCATAAAAACGAGGGTTTGGAAACCCAGGATGTGGCTTGGACCCTAAAAATGACTAGCTGAATCCTAAAACTGAGCCTTTGGAGCCTGAAAATCACAGAATCACAGAATCATTAAGGTTGGAAAAGACCTTTAAGATCATCAAGTCCAACCATCCACCCAACACCACCATGCCCACTAAACCATGTCGCAAAGTGCCACGTCCACGTGTTTTTTCAATATTTCCAGTGATAGCGACTCCACTACTTCCCTGGGCAGCCCGTTCCAATGTTTCACCACTCTCTCAGTGAAGAATTTTTTCCTAATATCCACTCTATACCTCCCCTGGTGCAACTTGAGGCCATTTCCTCTCATTCTATCACTTGTTACTTGGGAGAAAAGACCAACACCCACCTCACCACAACCCCCTTTCTGGTAGTTGTGAAGAGCGACAAGGTCTCCCCTCAGCCTCCTCTTGTCCAGGCTAAAGAACCCGAGTTGCCTCAGCTGCTCTTCATAAGACTTGTGCTCTGGACCCTTCGCCAGCTTCATTGTCCTTCCCTGGACACGCTCCAGCAATTCAGTTTCTTTCTCGTAGTGAGGGGCCTGATGCTCTCTCACTCCAAACACATAGAGAGACCCTCACCACATTGGTGTCATGTACATATCCACACTGAAAACTCACTGCTCTTCCAGGATACTACTGTATAACCGCGTGGTTATAAAAGTCTCTCCACTGCTCCGTGCACAGGCAGAGCCTGAATCCCAGGTTACATTTGATGGCCCCGTGTTATGCAGAAGGTGTTCACTTCTGCCCACCAGATCTGTGAAGCTCTCCATAGACCAAGCTTTCTCATGCTTGCTGTCATTTTCATGCCTCCCTTTGTGAATGGGCAGGTGGAATGTCAGCAGATTTTTAGGACAGGAATTGGGGATGAAACTCAACTGTCTGCAATTTGGATCTGCAGTATTGTCATCTCCGGAGCTCTGCACAGGTCTCTGGTCTTTCCATCTGTAGGAAAGGGACAGGAAAGAGCCAAAATATTTGAGGCCATGGAGTGGTGGCTCCGTCCTCATATACCAGCAGTTGGGTGAGGGACCTGTGAGAACACACACGCTACCAAATCCAAAGACAAGGCTTGAACAATGCAGTTACTGCCAATATATATGACCTTGGACTGATAGGATGAGAGGAGACTGTTTGGTTAGCTCAGTGGCATATTTTCTAAGCTGTCAGTAAATAAATGTTTACCTGGAATTATAACCTTGAGTGGAGAGACAGACTGGCAGGAGTGCTCTAACAAGGATGATAAGAAGGAACCGCTTTGCTAGGGTTAGGGTTAGGGAAAAGGGTCCCTCTTCATGTCCCTATCTTCTGTCTTTCCCTCTCTGTCCCATTTCCTGTCCCATCCTTTCTAACTGTAACTCCCTATAATATGGAGCAACAGATGAACTCAGTGAAAGCTTGTTCTCTTTTCTTCACAGCGGAATATGAACCTAAGCAAGAGAAGCAGCAGTCTCTGAGGGAGGACACTAGGGTCAAGAGGGAGATGGTGTCCTGTTATCTGCACACATCCAATGTTGTGAGTACTTCTGACGCTCACTGCTGCCTTTGTGCTGGGGTCATGCTTTGGGCTCTGCAGTGGCTCCAGCACAAACACTCCATCCTGGCTTCTAAACACCAATTTCAGTAGTTTCTAGAGCTAAAACGTCACCTAAAATGGAGTCCCTCTTGACGTGCGGAAACAAACTTCACAACTCAAAAGACTTATAAAGCCTTTTGATGTTATGTTTATTACAGCGCTGGACGCATGGGGGATATCTCCTCCTAACATGCGTGCCCTGAAACAAAAGTTCATCCTTTATATACCTGAAAGACATGAATATGCACACATTTTCCAAGAAATCACCGCCTCCTTGCTTATCTATTACATTTACATAACGCTGGCGTTCCAAAACTCCACTACACATGCGTGGAGGTCTGGGGTGGTCGTCGGTGGTCTTTTGGGGAGTTAGTCCCCTACTCCTTTTTCCCTTTTATGGTCACAGGTCTCTTGAGGATAATTTCTTCTCCTTGGATGTTTGTCCTTTCTGTTGTCCAGCCAAGCGGTTCCTTCTTATCATCCTTGTTAGAGCACTCCTGCCAGTCTGTCTCTACGCTCAAGGTTAAGATATCTTCTCTGTTCTCTTTAATCTCTCAGTCCTTGCTCTTAACTCTTCTTGGTTTTAATTTTCATGAGGCCTGCTTTCCTCGTGATTAACTGTTTACACATAGCTGAAATGTTAGCTGAAATGTTAGAATTGATTAGTGACACATGCTAAAACCTTGTAATTGTTTTAGATCCTTGTTTCATTCCCCCCTTTTCTATTATCCTTGCGAATTCTTTCGCAATCCCTCATAACATACCATTATAATTTGTCCACTGATTAAAATACCTCCCTCTTGCGATTTCGTGTTTGATCTTATTCTTTTTCCACATAACATAATCATCCACACTCTCGAACATCGAATCATACAGCAAGTACATAAAACAAATAAGTAATTTGGTTAATTTGTTAATTTGTTCCAAACTTCTTCAAATCCCCAAGAGGTGTCATCTAAAGATATTCTTATCATGACCTACTCCGTAGTGGGGGTTATTAAATAGAGAGATGTTAACCAGAACTGGAAATCCTATTAGAGATAAGGTTTGGCTAGAATCTCCTAATATTATTATGTATTTCTGTACATTTTTTCCGCCTAACTGGGTGAGATCTTCCCCTTGGTATTGGGATTGGTACAGCCTCCCAAACAAAATTCCGAATGGACTTAAATTCTCTTTAGTTCTTGGTTTTACCCTGATTCGTAATAGAGCTAGTGGGAGCGCTTGGTACCAATGTAGATTCGCTTCTTGACTGATTTTATCTAGCTGTTGTTTAAGTAAATGGTTCATTTTCTCAACTTGTCCACTTGCCTGTGGCCGATATGAGGTCTGTAGTTGCCAGTTTGTTCCTAAAATTTTAGTAACTTGTTGCACTATTTGCACACAAAAATGAGTACCCTTATCTGAGGACATCACGGTTGGTACACCGAACCTAGGGATAATTTCATTTAAAAGTACTCGTGTCACTTCCCTAGCACTATTAGTTCTACAAGGGAAAGCTTCTGGCCAGCACGAAAAGGTATGTATTAATACTAACAAATACCGAACCCCCCCTTTTCTTGGGATTTCAGAAAAGTTTATTTGCCAATTTTGACATGGAACTTTCCCTTTATCAATACTTCCATGTTTTACACGATTTTCTACCTTTGGATGATTCTTTAAGCATATTTCACATTAATTAACCATGGTTTTTACAGTTTAAAACAAATTCCTGGCTACTATTTGCTTCCTAAGGGAATTATACAAGGCTTCAGTTCCCCAATGAGTCTCGTCGTGTTCTGCTTTTACCAGTTTCCATAATATTCTACAGGGAACTATTATTCTGTTACCTTTTAATTTTGCCCAACCTGATGATTCAACTTCTGCTTCCAAATGTTTAATTAATCTAAGATCCTTGTCATCATAATCAACCAAGTCTGGTAGCAGCAAAACTTTTTCAGGAATCAAACTTAATACCTCACCTTGCTCTGCAGCTCTTTTTGCCTCATGATCTGCCTATTCAAAGGCAAATAAATTGCAGCTTTCAGGGGCCAAGGTGAGGCAAAAGAATGCCTCTTTCAGATCCAATACTGTGAACGATTCATGGGTTTCTTTTAAATTAGTCAATAAGGTGTATGGGTTTGCCACTACCAGGTGTAAATCTTCAGCTATCTTATTTATTGCCTGCGGGTCTTGTGCCAATCTGTAGGCCTTGCCATCAGGCTTTTTTTTTTTTTTTTTAACAGGTGATGGAGTGCGCCCCAGGCCCAGCTGGCTGGACAGGCCGTGAAGCGGCCTGGGGCTGTGGGACAGGCCTCAGGTGAGGTGTCGGGGCCGCTGCAGGGGGCAAGCAGGGCTGGGGGAGTCAGGGTGCATGGTGCCCAGGGGGGTCTGCCTCCATCTCCTCCCCCTCCCCAGCCCTTGGGTCACCCCTGGGGCTGCTGCGGCCAGGCCTGGCTCCAGCTGACCAGGAGCCCGGGGCAGTTTGGAGCTCCTCCCTGCCACCCCCGGGCAGCCAGCGGGCAAGAGAGACCCCTGCGCCCGCCCAAAGGCCTCGCTCCTTACGGGCAACACAGCCACCGAGAAGGCGAGTGTGGGGAAATGACAGCTCCGCACATGCCCCTGGAACCAACATGGCCACCTAGCATGCCCCAGGACTACAGCTCCCGGCATGCCCTGGGAACCAACAGGGCTGCCTGGGTGTTCTGTGGCCCAGGACTACAGCTCCCGGCATGGCCTGGGGCGCCCCTGCCTGCTGTCTGACCCTGCAGGGACACCATCCCCTGGGCCAGGTGCAGCCCCCCTGCAAGCCCTGGGGCTGCCTGCCTGGGGCTGCCCCGGCCCCGGCCCCCGGCCTCGGCCCCGGCCCCGGCCCCGGCCCCGGCCCCGCTGCTGCAGGGAGGAGGAGGAGAGAGGGGCAGAGCTGCAGAGAGAGGTGGGGCAGGGCGGTGGGGTGGCAGGAGAGGGACGGGAGATGGACAGAGGGATGAAGAGAACGGGGGGAAGAGATGGGCAGGGAGTGGAGGAAGGAAAAATACGGGTGAGGAGCTGGCGCAGGGATAGAGCGGGAAAGAGGTGGAGGGGAAGGGGGCAGCGGGGTGCAGGAAGAAAAAGAGTGATAAGCAGAGGGACAGAGGGGAAAGGGTGAGAAGGGAAGAGGAAGGGGAGAGGGAAAGGGAGAGGCAGGGACAGAGAGCAGGACACAGAGCAAGGGAAGGATGGGAAACAGTGCAGAGAGACTGAGAAACAGAGGGATGTGGATCAGGATGGAGGACGGAACAGCGATGGCCTCCAGGATGGAGACGGAGGAAGGGCAAAAGGGGACGGGGAGCAGGAGGGAGGCTCAGGGAGAAGGGAGAAGGCCCAGCCAGCTGAGCAGGGGATACAGTCAGGAAGGAAGGGGCAGGCTGCAGGACAGTGGAAAAATAAGACCAAGAAGCAGGACACAGGGACAGAAAAAAGGGAAAGACCGGGAGCAGGAGAGAGAGGTGTGCAGAAAGAAAAAAACAGCAGTGGGCTATAGGACAGATAGGGAAGAGCTAGAAAATACAGGCAGGGAGCTGACCGGAGAAAGGCAAAAATAGCAACAGGTTATGGGGCAGGGAGAGAGGAATTTAAAAAACAGGAGTATAGGAGTAATGAGACAGAGCAAGAAAGAGCAAGGAAAAAAATTATGATGGGCTAAAGAGAGGGAGAGAGGGAGGGGTTAAGAAGTGGGGATATGGAGCAAGGGAGAATGAGATGGAGAAAGGGAAAAAAACAAGTTAGCCAAGGGCTAACAGGAGAGAGAGGGAGGAGTTAAAAAACAGGGACAAAGAACTGGAAAACGAGGCAGAGAAAGGGGAAGGCAGTGACAGGCTACAGGGCAGAGAGGGAGGAATTTGGAAATAGGGACAAGGAGAGAGGCAGAGAAAGTAAAAATAGCTACAGGCTACAGGACAGAGAGAGGGGAATTTTAAGAATGTGGGGACAGGGAGACAGACAAAAGAAAGAAAGAAAGCAAGCAAGAAAGAAGTTGCAATGGGCTAAAAGGACAGAGCGAGAAGAATTTAAAAATAAGGACAGGGAGCTGGGCAGAGGGAGATGGAAAAAGAAAAAATTGTGACAGGCTACAGGGCAGAGAGGGGGGAATTAAAAAATGGGGAAAAGGAGCCGGACAGAGAGGAATAGAGAAAGACCAAAAGTACCAAATGAAGATCACCTTGTAGAGTGGCCACGGCTGGTGAAAAAAGCTGAGCTGGGGTGAAAAAATCACCCAGCTTTTTTTTGTTTGTTTGCTGGTTGGATTTTCTTTTAAAAATAAATACTATTTAATCTCTAAATACAACTTGCAAGGAAAAAGTACCAGGCTGGACACATTTAAAGCCAATACCTGTCCAACAGCCACACAAATCACCCCTCACTCCTGCTGCTCAGTTCACCGCCTGCCTGCAGGTACAGGCAGCTGCCCTGTTTCGTGAGCGCTCCCCAGGAGCAGCACCACCAAGCAGCTAAGAAAAATGAGCTGCCTGCAAAAACTCAAGAACAGTTTAATTCTGGGCAATTTTCCCTCTTTTTAGGCCTGCTGGTACAGACTTGTCTGGCGAGAGATGGCTCAGGATCACAGCAGGGTCAGCAGCGCTGCTTTCTGGATCACGTGGCAGCGATGGGCAAAGGGACAGGTTGCCAGATCCTGGGGCCAGCCAGGGCCAGGGTCACCCCTGCCTGGTTTTTCCTTGCAAAGCCTCAGCCAGTGCCAGCCCTGCTGCAGCCCTCAGGCTTAGGCTCACAGACCTGGGCATTTCTGCGGGTGCTGCACCCTGCTGGGCCCTACCGCTGACTGCCAGGTGCCCTGGGCTTCCCCTCATCGTCTGCAGCACCAGGGGCATTGCAGAATGCCTTGCCTGCTCCCCACGGCTGTCCTGACCCACACCTGCACCTTGTACGAGCTGTCACACAGCTGATTTGGGGGCAGCAGGTCTGTCTTGTGGCACCCTGGAAATGGGGGCAAAGCAAATGCCATTGCTTCCGTTGCCCATAGCAAATCCCAATGGATGGTTCAAAGTCTCCGAGTGCCTCAGCCTTTCTCCCCAGGAGTTTTTAAGCCAAGCACCTTTTCAGGGTGTGACAGATGATGTGAAAGATGGGTGCTGGTGACATCCTGGTAGCTCTTTCCCACTCCCACTTCCAAGTTGTGATGTTTGAGATCTGGGGCCACCTGGAGGCCCTGGCAGAGATCTCCACGGAGTTTGTGTTCAATTTTTTGGCATCTTATGTCTACCATGTGCTAGGGTTATGGGGTCACACTGTTATGGTATGCCAGAGTTTAAGCGAGTTAGGATTAAAGCGTGTTATTGTTATGGGAAGGACCTGGGTTTGTTATGCTATTTTTGCTTCATCCTATGTTCTGAGTGGTCTTTTTTTTTTTTTTTGAGAGAGTAATTTTTTAGATTGTTTGATTTTTTAGGGTTTGGATAGAGGCCTTTAGTTTGTGTATGAGGTTTAGAATCATAGAATCATAGAATAATTTGGGTTGCAAGGGACCTTTAAAGGTCATCTAGTCCAACCCCCCTGCAATGACATCTTCAACTAGATCCTGTTGCTCAGAGCCCCGACCAACGTGACCTTGAATGTTTCCAGGGATGGAGCATTTACCACCTCTCTGGGCAACCTGTGCCAGTGTTTCACCACCCTCATTGTGAAAAATGTCTTCTTTATATCTAGTCAAAATCTCCCCTCTTTTAGCTTAAAACCATTTCCCCTTGTCCTATCGCAACAGGCCTTGCTAAAAGTCTGTCCCCCCTTCTAGTTGTTTTTTTGTGGTTCTGGTGGTTTGAGTCACATTTTCTGTCTTGCAGTCATCATTTGTGGTCTAACATGTCTGACCGGGACGTCCAGTGTCGTGTTCCTCTGCTCCCTCAGTAAATTTGCAGATGACACCAAGTTGGGTGGGAGTGTTGATCTGCTGGAGGGTAGGAGGGCTCTGCAGAGGCCTCTGGAGAGGCTGGATTGATAGGCGGAGGTCAACCGTATGAGGTTTAACAAGGCCAAGTGCTGGGTCCTGCACTTTGGTCACAACAACCCCATGCAATGCTACAGGCTTGGGGAGGAGTGGCTGGAGAGCTGCCCAGGGAAAAGGGCCTGGGGGTGCTGGTCGACAGCTGGCTGAATATGAGCCAGCAGTGTGCCGAGGTGGCCAAGAAGGCCAACAGTGCCCTAGCCTGTATCAGCAATAGTGTATCCAGAAGGAGTAGGGAAGTGATCATGCCCCTGTGCTCGGCACTGGTGAGACCACACCTCAAATCCTGTGTTCAGGTTTGGGCCCCTCACTACAAAAAGAATGTTGAGGTGCTAGAGCGTGTCCAGAGAAGGGCAACGAAGCTGGTGAGGGGTCTGGAGCACAAGTCTTATGAGGAGCCGCTGAGGGAACTGGGGTTGTTCAGTCTGGACAAGAGGAGGCTGAGGGGAGACCGTATTGCTCTCTACAACTACCTGAAAGTGGGTTGTGGCGAGGTGGGTGTTGGTCTCTCCTCCCAAGTAACAAGCAATAGAACGAGAGGAAATGGCCTCAAGTTGCTCCAGGGGAGATTTTAACTAGATAGTAGGAAAAATTTTGTCACCGTGAGAGTGGTCAAGCATTGGGACAGGCTGCCCAGGGAGCTGGTGGAGTCACCATCTCTGGAAGTGTTCAAAAAACATGTGGATGTGGCGCTTTGGGACATGGTTTAGTGGGCATGGTGGTGTCGGGTTAACGGTTGGACTTGATGATCTTGAATGTCTTTTCCAACCTTAAAGATTCTGTGATTCTGTGATTTCTGGTGAGTTGGAAGATAGCAAGGTGGATAGGTAGGTTTGGAGGACTTGTGGTCCACGGAGAACGACTGCCAGGCATCTAGTAGGCACTTCTGGGGTCTGGAAGGACTTCTGATCCACAGATAATGACTGCTGGAGGACTCAGTGTGCTTCTGAATTTGTGTGGACTTCCAAATCCATGATCATTTCTCCTGCCTTGAGGACGAGTCATGGGAGGACACCAGCCGCACAGAAGAACAAGGGTTTCCCCATGGGTACATGGCATTTTGGTTTTTGCTTTTGAGTAAGAACCCTGCAAAGAGGCTGCCATCATTATGTTTAGTGATGTTTTGTCATGTCCTGGGCTGAGGATCAGGTGACTTGAAACATCAGTGAAAAAAGGGTAGAGGTTTGTCTGTGTCTTCTGCATGCTTTGATTTTGAACGTCTGCTCATGGTGGTGACTTCACACAGTCCTTAGCTCCTTTCTCAAGGCATGACGTGTGCTTAGGGTGAGGTTCAACATCCACAATGGTGGATGTGAATCTGTATTTCAAATAGTCTTCCTGATAGTTTTGAATTTTTGGAGGCCCAGCTTCTTCTCAGATCTGATTCAATCATCCTTGTTTTTTCCTGCCAAAAGAGCTTGTAGAATGAGGAAGAGCAGGAGAAGGGTCAGTTGCTGCTGTTTCTGCATTGGTCGCACATGCTGGCATTATCGATGTTATCTTCCATCTGCCATTTCTGTGCAGGAATCTCATTTTAAGCCACTTGGCCATTTTGTGAGGGGTAGTGGACTCAATGGGAGACTGTTTGTTCCTCATTAGTGCCTCAGGGGTTTACCTGCCATTTTGGTTTGTTTGTTTTGTATTTGCTGTGCTTAATTTAAGAAACTTACTTTATCTCTTTGGATTTCTGTCCTTCAAGGAAGCGTCTAGGATTCCTACCCAGGCGTGGTGTGTCCAGAAAGGACTGTCCTGGTACACTGCTGTCAGTCTTCAGTGTAGTGAAATAGTGTAATGGTGCATGTTTAACAGTCATGTAACTCAAGTGCATTTTAAATATACGAGCTTTGCCCTTGTTCCTGATGTGTCTGGGAGATAATTCTCAGCAGGCCATAAACAGTCTTCTGTGCTTTACCAGTTTAAATTAGTCTGCCTCCAGAAATGTCTTCCTTGGTGCCTGCACAGAGCAAGAACCTCCAGTAGCAAGGGCATGCGGACCCTTGGGCAGCTTCAAAGCATTGGATACTTGTAAATAGATTAAAAAAACAGCCCCCAGGTAGCAGTGTGTCTAAGTCCACCTGACTGTCCACACTTACTCAGCATGTCAAAAGTTTTTGTGGATAAGGGCAGATGAAGTCAGTATAGTCTATAGGCAGGTGTTATAGCTGGCCAATAGGCAGTTTATCTAAAGAAATCAAAATTTACCTTTGAATGGAGTTGCATGCCTTTAGATGTTGGGGGGTGTATTACTTTCTCCTTCCTTGGTCTGAGCACAGAGCAGGGAGAGATGTTTGCGTCTGGGGGAGACTCACCCCACAACCATCATCAGCCTCAGGGCTTGTGTTCCTTGATGGAGGAGTAACTGCTTGGGATAGTTTCGCTTGTGTGGTGCTTCTCATTCTGCTCCCAGGTTTTCTCATTAATGCTTTCTCTTTGGTTAATTTGTTTTTACAGTATTTTGTGAAGGTTCTCCATTCATAGCTCTGAGTACCTCTTTTTTAGTTTAGTTTAGTATTGTTTTTTAAATGGCAGGTAAGTGACATGATCCTTTCTTTGAAAACCCATAATAGCTCTGGAGTTTACCTTGGGAGCAGAGAAGATGGGGACCCTTTAGAGGAGAGAAGAGAATTTAATACGAGAAACACTTCAGCAGTATGCATCTTGTGAGAATGAAAGTACTTGCTTTAACTTTTTTTTGGTTGCTTCTGCATTGTTTAGCAGTAACTACTTTAAAGGGTGATTACTTCAGCAAAAGAAGAAGAGAGCACTTCCGATTTCTGTGTCTGACTAAAAGAACTAGCCTGAACATACAGAAAACTGAGGTGCAGAGCCATTTTTTTGTCATTATTGTGTACCACGCCTGACTTGTAGAACTTCCCTGTGCGCAGTGTGGTGGTTTGTGCATAGCGTTGTCCAGTCTTCTTTTTGAACTGAGCAAGTTCCTCTTTCACAGCTTTTTTAGTAATTTTTCACTTGACATGCAACTTCTTGCTCTTCACGTGTCAGCTAAGGCTTCCAAAAAGACAGGAAGATGGATCAGCGAGGAGGTGGGGCGTTCCTGCATTCATTTCTGGCATCTGGTCTGTGATGCTGGGTCCACACCCCTATCAGTTGCCAGATGCGAGGCAAAAGGTTTATCCTCATAAAAATTACTTGTCTAACTTCAGAAACCATCCACATAGACTTCAAATTTCTTTTCATAATCTGTTTGTGCACTAGTAGAGAAACTGAGTTTTTTTCAGGGCTGTGGCTGTGCAAGAGATTTTAGGAGATTGTGATCTGTCCCTCAACTCTCAGTTGGGGCAATGAAGAGTTTGAGAAAGTCATGGATGTTTTTTACATTCTCCAAAGTAGTTTGTTCTTATGCAGCTTCTAGCCAGAGGTTCAATATTTGCAGTCAGCCTTTGTACAGTGCCTATAACCTTTTTTTTTTCTTGCATGATCTTTGTGCACAGGAGTTCACAGAATCACAGAGTCACTAAGGTTGGAAAAGACCTTTAAGATCATCAAGTCCAACCATCAACCCAACACCACCACACCACCATGCCCACTAAACCATATCCTGAAGTGCCACGCCTTGTCTCTTACATTGAAATGGTCATCTCTGTAGGTAAATGCTGCACGTCTTTGTATAGATGCTGGACAGACTAGAAGCTGGAATGCCAATGTAGGAGGGCAGCTTGATGCTAGGATCATGCTGTAGCTCTCACAACCAAGGAGACTGGGGGGAAAAGAGACAAACGGAGGGAGCAAGGAAGGGCTCAGAGGATTAATGCAACACCTTGTGCTGCATTAATCCATTCAGCAAGAGACCGTCCCCACTGCTCCCAGGGTGTTAATGTGCCACTCCTCTAGTGTCAGAAGAGGTGACATGCGAGAGACACAGCTTGTCATTCCTTGATCCTGACTTTATAACTCCCTTGAACCACTTACCTTGAAAACCAGGGATAGAGCCTTTCTCTTAAGAACGTATGTTAGAGGTACAAGTGCACAGGGGCAGCAATGTGAACAGTGGGCAGTGAGAATAGGCAATGTCTCCCTCCAGGGAGAGGGAGCTTGCTAGTCCCATCTTCTGATGGTGGGATGTCGCGGGCTTTAGCATCTTGCAGAACAATATTCTTGAGAGGATGAGAAACAGGGAACTGCTCATCTGTCTTCCTAAGAGCCAGCAACTGGAGCTACACTTGGGCTCCAAGTGTATGGCAAAATCTGTTTTCCTACTAATTAGCTGGCATGTAGTAAAATGAATGTGTCCTATCTTCATATGCCCGTGGCAAATCAAAGTGGGCTGGTCCCCACGTGGAGCTGCTCCAGGCAATGTTGTGGTAGCCTGGTGACTTCATCACCGAGGCTTTTCCTTATTTAGCTTTTTGGTTCAGACTTCCCACCTTGTTTCCTGACGTTTAAGACCCATCCCAAGTCTGTGTTGCCATACCTGTAGTTTGTAGAATACCCACTGTTCTTGCAAGTGGTTGAAGAAATTGTTGAAGCAATGTCAAGCTTCCTCATCCAGAGCTGTTCTGGTTGGAGTAAAAGAGAAAAATGAAGATTCCTGTCCTGGAATTTTCCTGGGGGAAATTTTCAAGACACCCTACCCCACCCTCTGCCATGTTAAGATTGTAAATAGTTTTCACAGTGGAAGTTCATTTACAAATAATCCAGTGTTCCTGAAACGAAAGCCGTTTGTGTTACTCCTCCATTGTGATGTCTTTCAACAATGTTGAGTCACTGCAGTGTTAAATATTTTGGTTTGTGGCACATTTGCTGCCTTCTCACGCTTTCCCCTCCTGACCCCAGGCTGTGCTTTCTTCCTTGTTACCACCTGCGTGAGGGTCCCTGCAGCAATGTCAGAGGGAAACGGTGTGTGGGTTTGTGTGTTGCAAGCCCTCTGACCAGCCTGGCCTGCAGTGGTGGGTGTGAGTCAAAACTATAATTTTCATAAAGCAATAGAAGTGATTTGGGAAAAAACCTCCAGTTTTTCATGAAACTGGATATGAAATTTTCCAAGCTGTTTCCGGAAAAGAAATCATGCGAGTTGGAGCTACTGTGTATTTCTGATCGGTGAGCATCTAATGATTTTGTCTCAAATTTAAAACTTTCCCACAAAAAGCTTAAGCTTTGCAGAAACTAAAATGTATCTCGGGAAGATCTTACCAGTTGGTAATCTGCTGCTGTGTGGTGTTGTCACGAATGAGTGGTTTAGGCCACTTAAAGAATCACCGCCACAGACATTAGAAAGCAAATTATTTTAAAATAAATTTGTGAAAAGTGTGACTTAAGAGAATTTGATGGCAAGGTCCCCTCTATTACTTATTCAACATGGAAAAAGCATACAACGAGAAATCAAATTAGAACTGAGTTGGAATGATATACACATGGATAGGAGGAAATGGTTTTTACAGACTCGGGGAAGTTGAATCGGGTTAGTATGACTTATATGTGGATTAAGGAAAGAAAATGATGGAGACCCTGCTGTTGAATCATGAGGTTCAGAGTGGACTGGAATCCACTTGGTCAATGGTTTATGTCTAGAGATTGTGTATAGGGAAAGATGAGGGATGCCTTCCCATTGAATCACGAGATTCAGAGCAGACCCCCTTGCTTTCTAAAGTCCTTCTCAGAGAAAAGTCTAGGTGTGGCTGAATCCACTCCTAGTCCCAGATTTGGTCAATGGCTTATGACTAAAGGAATCAAGTGCTGGAGATTTTGGTGTGGTGATGTAGCCTATGATTTTGTGCTTTCTGTAACTTTAGGATGTCAACAATCTAATATAAAATAGCAGCAATGAAAATTCACTAACACTGTTAAGGTAAATCACAGTATTAAATCATATAATTTCCTCATAAAGCTTAACAACACAACAACGTAAAACTTAATAAGATTCTCTAATTACGCATGCACGTACATAGACGTGGATACAGAGATAGAAAAGATATGTATATGTGGGAGGAGAGAGAGAGAGAGATATATACACCAAGGTATCTATTAAAAGTTTCCCCTAGAATTCCATGAAATACTCAATGTCAAATGCTTTTGCATTTTCTCAACAGGCGAAGAGTTGAGCTTCAAACAGGGGTTTCAGCCCAGGTTCGTGCCAGTGCTCCAAACTGATCAAGAACTTGAGAGCTCATGAGCTCCGAGAGGCGTCCCCCTCAGAGGGGAGTCAGGTTGCAGCCTGCTGCGGTCCGGGAGAGCTCAAAGGGTCTCACCTGGAACCGCTGTTTAGAGGGTCGGGAGATAATTGACTTTCGGCATCAGTGAACTTCCATGCTGGCCACAACGCAGACAGTTAATTTCTCAAGTCTCTGGTAGCACTGGTACCAGTTGTTCCAGGGTTCTCAGGAGATGGTTAGTTACTCCTGTTCTTGTTCCGCACCCTGGTCAGGCAACCGCATTCCTGGTGCAATCAGTGCCATCCCCCACCTCAGCTATGCAAGAGTGCTTGGTATGGTCGAGGGGCTCTCAACCACCAACCTCTTTGTTCAAAGGCCAAGGCTTGCCAGGCAACTGTATTCCTCAGGTTGTAGAGCGGCCCAGGTGCAAGGCAAGGAAGGGGGCATATATAAACTCGTAGCACAAACTAGTTTATTCTATCAGTCTGCATCCACTAGTTGAGGATTATAATCTCTTGTCAAGAGTAATTGAGCATATGTTTAGAAGATAAGTGACAGCATCACGTTTCTGACAGCAACTAACCTCGTCCTGGCCCTCCCTATTGCTTGGAGATGGGCCTATTTGCAGAGGGACGTAATTTTAAATGGTAGCCATCCTGCTTCAAGACAGGAGTGGGCACTTGGTGCATGGCAGAAATGGTGGCAAGCTGTGTTTACTTCTTCATTTCTGAGACCTGCAGTCGAGTTCCTCCTTAGCAGTGGCAATTTCAGTCACAGCAATAAATGCAGAGTAAGGTTCTTGTTCTGGAGGTGCAGCAAATTCAGTAAGGCACCCAGCTGAGGAGTCTGTCTGTCCGTCTGGGCTGTCCTTCCCCAGCTGACAGCAGGCTAGTGGCCTTTGACAGATCTGGAGTTGTGTTTGTTGGAAATAAATACCTATTCTGCTCAAATTTCAAGGAGCGGCCAGCCTGCCTCTGTTACAATCCCAGGTAGAGCAGGTCTTTGCAGCCAAGCACCAGTGCTGTAAATCCAGCTCCACCTCCTGCCCAGTCTGTCTGGCCGTGGTCAGGTCTGGGACAGGAGCCTCAGTTCACATTTGGGGGTTTGGGCAGCTGGGTACAGGCTTTCTGTCCTGGCTTTGGGTGAGACATGACATGCAGGAGGTTTCAGCAACTTTGTTTTAATGTCTTGGTGACTGTGGCCCGTGGGCCAGCCCTGCTGGAGAGCAAATGTGTGCAGGTCCATACATCCGGACTCTGCTCTTATCACCTGTCCTCTTGCATCATGGAGGAAGGTTACTGTAATAAAGTGAGAACTGAAATTCTGCATTTTCTTTGATCAAGAAAAGGAAAATTCTGTAACTACAGGATTTTTGAATATTTCAGATCCTCAAGATATAAACATGGATCACCCCATTAGAGGATTTGTGCCTCTGTTCTGTGGATCATACAGCCTTAAGATAGCCCTTTTATATTTTAATTTTTCCAAGTTATTTCCAAGTCTCGTGTAGGACATGTGATGCAATCCTCTAACAGGCAGCTGGGTGCTATTTGTGTGCTCTGTGTGCCGTTTGGCTGCGGGTCCCTTCCTGCCTGCACTGTTGTGGGATGTTTCAGCAGAGGCAGGTCTGTGGCTGCCGGCCCTGCAGTGGTCCTGCCGCGGGGCTGCGTCCTGCCCTTGGCTGCAGCCCTGACCCTGTGGAGAACTGGGCCCCGTGAGTGGTGGGGATGGCCATCACGTGCATCCTGCAAGTCGACAGCACAACCAGGGGACCACAGTTTGGGCTCCTGCACTTTGGGCACCACTGTGGTGGTGGGGATGCACCAAGTCAGGCTGGAGAGGGGGTTGTGTCACTGGGGACCTGCTTCCCAGAAGTGCATTGCCTGCTGCACTGCTTTTCTGTCATTCAGCCCTGTTGAGCAGGAAGACCTAGAAACTGGGGAGTTGCTTTTTACCTTTTTGCATCTCTGGTGGATGAGGGGGTGGGCATAACTGTGTGATGGTTCACTTTGTGCTTCTGCCTCCTGTGGAAGGGAGTGAAGGCATCGCATAGGAAAAGCAGCAGCACCCTCCCGGCTGCAGGGTACGTGCCACGGTGGGATTGTCTTTTTTCTCCAGAGCTTGCCGGTACATGGCGTTAGACAGCGCTTTAGTGTGGGACACCTTCCCGTGCTGAGGAGAGAGGGAAGGGGAAGTTAATCCATGCCTGGGATTGCTCTGACCTGCCCTGGTGCTCAGAGATGTTGATATTGGAGGAACTTGCATCAGACACAACAAGCAGGATGCAGAAACTACCTCCTTTTTCTTTATTCCCCGTGTCCTCTTTTGCCTCAAGCATTTATTGTCACTGATTTGTCTTCTCCTTGCCTTCTCTCACAGGCCTTGAAGTGACGTCATGGCAGATCACAGAATCACAGAATCATTAAAATTGGAGAAGAGCTTTAAGATCATCAAGTCCAACCATCAACCCAACACCACTATGCCCACTAAACCATGTCCTGAAGTGCCACGTCAACATGTTTTCTGAACACTTCCAGTGATGGTGACTCCACCACCTCCCTGGGCAGCCTGTTCCAATGTTTAACCATGCTCTCAGTAAAGAAATTTTTCCTAAGTTCTAGTCTAAATCCCCTGGCACAACTTGAGGCCATTTCCTCTTGTCCTATTGCTAGTTACCTGGGAGAAGAAACCAACACCCACCTCACTACAACCTCCTTTCAGGAATGGCATGCACATGCCATTTCAGATGCAGATGCCATTGCAGGTGCCACTGCAGATGCAAATACAATTTCAGATGCAGTTGCCCGCGGACATGTTTCTGAAGACGCAGGTGCCATTGCCGACACCATTGCAGATGCAGAGAGCATTACAGACAGCTCTGGAGAAATGACATCTGAAACGGTATCTACATCTCCAAGGGTAGTTGCAATGGTATCTGCATCTGCATCTTGCTACAGGTTACAAAATCTTGGAATAGAAGCTGTTCTGCATAATATCCTTGGCTTCTTTTTCTTTTTTCTTTTTTATTCCACCCCAGGTGAACAAAGCAAAGACGGACAGGGTCTTTGTGCTTGAGGACAGGAGGTGTCATTTTAACTAGAACTTCAGATTGCCCGAGCTTTTTTCCTTTTTGCTTTGCCTTTTTTCAACCAGATACACCCATATGTGGTATATAATGGCTGCTGCATTTCCTATAGGGCCTGCAGGAGGACAGAGGCAGGCGAGGGGGTGCTGGGGTGGAAGGTGACATCGCTGGGGTGTGGTGAGGTCACTAGTGTGGGAGGAAGCGGATTGGTCACTGAGTTGCTCAGTGCCTGCCAGCTGAGAGAGCAGAGAGCTGGCGGGGGGGCAGAGGAGAAGTGGGCTGGGGGGATGGCAAGGGGCCAGCAGCGAGGTGACACCTGGGGTGGGGGCTGCTGAGGTCACTTCTGCCGGAGATGCTGATAGGGTAGGAGCAGGCACGTGGCTTGGCTGTTCCTTGTGAGGTCACTCCTGTCTCTGCAGGTGATAGGCCAGCAGCGTGCAAATGGCTTGGAAGTCCCTTGTGAGGTCACTTCTTCCCGAGACCCTGATAGGCCAGGAGGAGGCTGATGGCTGGGTGGGTGTTGGTGAGGTCCCTTCAGCTGGAGCTGCTGCCAGGCCAGCAGCAGGCTGGAGGGGCATTGTTGGGTCTCTCCTCTCCACTGTGGGCCCTGCCTTGCTCCTTCTTCCGCCAGCTTTTATTGCTGAGCACGACATCATATGGTGTGGAATATGTCTTTGGTCTGGTGGGGTCAGCTGTCCCAGCTTGTCCCCTCACAACTTCTTGCCCACCCCCAGCCTACTCGCTGGTGGGTCAGAGCGAGGAACAGAGAAGCCCTTGACGCTGTGCAGGCACTGCTCAGTGACAGCTGACACAGCCATGTTTTATCCGGAGGCTTTTGGTCACAAATCCAAAACACAGCACCATACGGGCTGCTGCTGAAGAAAACTAACTCCATCGCAGCCGAAACCAATGCCGTGAAGCACATCCTACTCCTACCACGAGAGCAACACAAAGCCGAGAGTGTTCGGTCACACGGGAGGGGCTGTTTTACCCCAAAGGCTTTCCATCCCACCTCTTGAAACAGCCTGACCACAGCCAACCCCTAAACCCTGCCTGCCCAGACGGGCTCCCAGTAGCAGAGACATGCGGGTGCAGGGGGCAGACGCAATTATTTGGAAAAGGACCAGGGAGAAAGGGGTGACTGTTTCTCAGGACAAGAGGGAAAATCTCTCGCCTCTCTCCCCAGCTGTGCCATCTCCTTGCTGATGTCATAATGGGGCTCCAAATGACGTGGACTGATGTCACAGGGTGGTGCCCTGCATCCCAGGGAGGTTTCTCCAGCGCTGCGGCAGTGCTGGCACTTCCTGGCGAGGCCTGGGCACTGCTCAGGGGCTCCTCACTGCTGCCCTTTGGAGCTGCTCCACAGCCGGGAGCGGGGCCGGGAGGCAGCGGGGCTGTACTGGGGGACCCTCGACTGACAAGCAGGACCCTTGCTGACAGTCAGAGCAGGGGCACATCGGAGATGTTGAGTTTTGGGCAAGGAGCCGCACAGAGCATCCTCTTCCCCAAGATGAGGGCAAGTGGTAAGCGTGATGGTGGGCTGCTGCACCGTGGCTGTCAGCTTGGAGCTGAGCTACTTGTTCGCCATGCTCCTGCAGCTCTGCACCAAGGCTGAGGGGTTTGGGAGCTCCTTCCTGAGGGGTTGCACTAGGGCTGTCCACTGCCCAAAGCTGCAGCTGCTGTGCTGCGGGGGTGGCTGGACAGGGCTGGGGGCTGTTGTGTGAGAGCGCTGCCTGAGGGTCCCTCTGGGCTCGGGGGACTGTGTGGCTGCCAGAACTGCCAGGTGCTGGTACGGGGCTCCTGTGGGCATGGCTTGGTCCCCTTAAAAGGGGAAACCGTTCAGGGCCAGCTGTCTCTGGGAGTTGGCAGTCTGAAATGGGGGCACAGTCCAGCTCCACAGCCATGGCAGTGTTCTTCTGGGATGTCTGTGTACTTCAGCATCAGTCATCCCCCGGGTAGGGAGCTTGCCGAGCGTCTGTGAGCTGTCTGGTCTGGAGCCTGAGACCTCTTTCCTTTGCTTTGCAGCAGTCGTGGCTATCTGGGGAGCTGTGTCTGATTACATCATGGGACAGCTGAAGGTGGACAAGGTGGGCGGGTGTCCTGGTCCCCCTCACCATGCCGGGGTTCAGTCCTCCTGAGAGGCCTGGGCCCCGAGGAACGATCCCCCCCTGAGCACCACAGCAGCACGCCGAGACCACCTTGTGTGCCCAGAACAGCTTCTGAGAGCCAGTCTGAGAAAGCATCCAGCATGCCGTAGGGCTTCACTCTTCCCTGTGGTCAGAGTGGAGAGACCAAGCAGAGGGACTGGGCATGATGCTGGGTCTGTGCCAAGGACTAAGTCCCAGGGGTATTCCCTGTGCTGGAAATGGCTGGGATCTTCTCTAGCCAAGAGATGTTCGCAAACATTTTGAGGAGGAGAAGTAAAAAAATGGAGAACATGGGTTTTTTCCAAAGCTTTCACTTTTCCTATCTCTAAGGTACTCATTTATCAGCCAGCCGTTTTGTCTTTTCCCTGGGCAGGGTGTCCTGGTTGCAGGACTTGGGACCTTCGCTACCATCCAAGAGCAATTCCACGGCAAGTAAGTGGTGTTTGTGGTTTACAGACCCACCTTCCAGCTGGGCATTGATGAGTTATGGGTGTGGGAGCTTGCGCTCCCCACAGTGATTATCCCTGCTGAGAAGGCCACCCTAAGCTTTCCCCCTCCAGGTCTAGGGGGTCATGGGTTGCGTGCTCCTTGTTCCTTGGAAGGGGCTGGGAGAAGTAGCCAATTGCCACCAAAGGTCAGGGGACAGCTTGAGCTCCCCCAAAACAAATGGCTTCCCAAGAGCTGTTTCTACAAATGACCTTTTCTCTAGAATTTTGTTATGGAACTTGCATGGAAATTGGGCCTGCTGTGGCAGTGACAATGTTCCTCCTCCTTGCAGCCAATGTCAAGATCGAGCTGCAGAACTACAAGCAGCTGTCATGAGCTGGCACCTCCTAACCGTGGCATGTTGTGGAGAATCATGTGCAAGAGTGTCACCCGAGACTAAGGGGATAGACAGGTTGAAGCATGATGAGGATGTTAAGGAGGAGGAGGGGGAGGAGGAAACATGAGAAGCAGGCAACAGGAGGCAACATGCGTAGGATTTAGCAATAGGAGGCAAGAAGAAGAAAAAAGGAGCAGGAGGAGGCAACAGGATGACAAGGCAACAGGAGGCCACAAGTAGAGGAAGAGGAGAAGGAGGCGGCAAAAAGAAGCAAGAGGAGGACACAATAAGAGAAGAGTAGCATGCAGGTTAGGACATGGAGATGGACATAAAAAAGGAAAAAGAGAAGGAGAAGGAAGAGGAGGAGGGCGAGGAGAAGGAGGACAATGATGACAACAACAACAACAACGATGAAGACAAGGAAGACAAGGACAAGGAAGAAGAGGACAAGGAGGAGGCAAAAGGAGAAGAGAGGAGCCAAAAGGAAGAAGAGGCGTAGGATGAAACAAATGGCAACAGCAGGTGACAGGGACAGGAGGAGAAACAGAAGGCTATAGGAGTCAAGAGAAGGCAACCAGAGAAGGAGGAGGGGGAGCAGGAGGAAGCAACGGGAAGTAAGAGACAGAGGAGACAATATGACACAAGAGGAAGAGGAGGACCCAAGAGGAAGCAGAAGAGGACAAGAGGTGGAAAGAAAAAGAGGCAAAATGAGGAAGAGCAGGAGACGGGAAGAGGAGGCAATGGGAAGAGGAGAAGGAGACAAGAGGAGGCCAAAGCAGAAAACTGGAGGAGATGGAGAAGGAGGCAAGAGGAAGCAATAAGAGGCAACAGGATGCAAAAGGAGGAGGAAGATGAAGACGAAGGAACATGATGCAACAGTGAGAGAAGAAGGGAAGAGGAAGGGGAGGCAACAGGAAAAACAGAGCAACAGGAGGCAACAGGAGGCAAGAAAAGGAGGAGAAGGCAGAGGGCACGAAGGAGGAAGAGAAGGAGGAGGTAACAGGAGGCAAGAAGAGGAAGAGCAGGAAGACAAGGAGAAGGAAGAGGAGGCAAGAGGAGGAAACCAAAAGGAACAGGAAGAGCAGGCAACAAGAGGAGGAGGAGGCAATAGGATAAGGGGCAAAATGAGTTAACATGACGAGCGTACGGAAACAGGAAACAACAGGAGGAAAATTCGAAAGAAAGCAAAAGGAGGAGAAGAAGAAAAGGGAGGCAATAAGAGGCAAAAAGAGGAAACAGACAGCACCAGCAGAAAAGAGAAGGCATACGAGGTGGAGAAATAGACAAAGGCAACGAGAAGAACCAGGAGGTCAGACAAAGCCGAGGAAGAGAAAACAGGTGGAAACAGGAGGCAAGAGGAGGGAGAGGAGGCAACCGAAGACGACAACAGCAGGAGGAGGAGGAGGTAACAGCAGGACACAGTAAGTGGAGAAGGGATCAGGAAGTAAAAGGACGCAAAAGGAGGTAGCAGGAGAAGAAGAAAGAGGCAGCAGGAGATGGGGGAAAAAAATATAAAAGGACACATAAGGACACAAGGGGTAAAGAAGAAAGAAGAGCAAGGAAGCAGCAGGAGGAAACAGGAACAGGAGGGATATGGAGGCAACAGGAGCAGAAGGACACAAGAGGTAAGAGAAGATAGAGGCAGCAGGAGGCAAAGATGGAAGAAAAACAGGAGGCAAAACAACAACACAGCAGGACCCAGGAGATAAAGGAGGAGGAGGCAACAGCATGCCACACAGGGCAACAGGAGGGACTAGGAGGAAGAGGAGGAAAAGGCAACAAGAGGTAAGAGGAGGCAATAAGAGGGAACTGGACAAAAAGAAGTGTGAGACAAAAGGAGGCAAAAGCGCGTAAGAGGCGCGGGAGGATGATGAAAAGGAGACAATAGGAGAAAACAGGTGACGTCAAGATGAAGAGGAGAAAGCAACAGGATAATAAGAAAAGGAGGAGGACAAGGAACAGGAGGAGATGCCAGGCACTTTCCTCTTAGAGTTCAATAACCGGTGACAAAAGAGAAGGAAGAGAAGCAGGAGTAGAAGAAAGTGTAGGAGGCATAGGGAAGAAGGGACAAAAGGAGAAAACAGAAGGAATAAAAGAGGTTGGCAAGAGGAAGCAACAGGAGGCACCACGAGGCAACAGGCTATGGAAGAAATAGGAGGAGAACAGGCAAGTAGGAAGAAGAGGTGTAAGAGGATTACGATGCAGAGGAGGAGAAACTGCATGAGGACAGGATGTCAACACATAAACACTAGGAGGAACAAGGGGAGGTGGAGGACAAAAAACAGAAGGACAATGCAGAAGAACATTTTCCAGTATTCTGCTGTTCCTCTCTGGTGCCTCCTGTGGTGTCCTGGTCGTCACTCTCCTCTTGGCTATTCTTGCCTCCGGTGGCATCCTCCTCCTCTTGCCTCCCCTCTCCTCCTCCTTGTCCACCTTCTCTTGCTTCCTGTGACGTTCCTTAGCCAGCTGTTCCCTCCTGCTGCTGCTGCTCTTCCTGCTGCCTGCTGGAGGAGAGGGGAATACGGGGAGGAGGAGGAGGAGGAGGAAGAGGCAAGAGGAAAAAACAGGGAGTAAGAGGAGACAGCAGGAGGAAAGAGGAAGAGAGGAAGGAGGAGGAGGACCTAACAAGGGCCAGGAGGAGGCAGGCGAAGGAGGAGCAGGTGGAGAAGGCAGAGGAGACAAGAGAAGGATGAGCAAGAGGAGGCAACCGGAGACAGCAGAAGGCAACAGTTGATGAGAGGAGGCCTGCGAGCTGCAGAAGAGGAGGCGACCGGAGGGAACGGGAGCCAACAGGAGGCAAGAGAAGGTTTAGGAAGGTAGGGAGGAAGAGGAGGCAAAAGACAACAGCAGGTAGGAGGAGGAGGGCAGGAGGAGCGGCCACAGAAGGAAACCGGAGGCCAGAAGATGGAAAACGATGTAAAACAGATGTAAAAGATGGAGAAGGAGGCGGAGAAGGAGGCAAGAGGAGGCAGGAGGTCAAAGAGGACGCAAGAGGAGGACAGAGCAGGACAGAACACGTAAAGAATGACTAGTCACAAGGAGGCAACCGGAAGAGAAAGAGCATGAGGCCACAAGATGCCCGGGGAGACAAGAGGAGGCAAAAGCAGGAGGAGGAGAAGGCCACAGGGTAACAGGAGAAGGAGGAGGTGCCAGACACATTAGGCAATAGGGTTCAAGAAGAGGTGACAGAAGAGAAGGAGGAGAAGCATGAGTAGGAGTCGGTGGAGGAGCCATAGGGAACAAGGGGCCGAAGGAGGCAACGGAAGGAGTAGAAGGAATTAGCAGGAGGAAACAATGGGAGACGATGGGAGGCTACCTAAGGAAGAGGAGGGGGAGAGGCGGTTAGGGAGAAGAAGAGGTGTAAGTGGAGGAGGATGGAGAGGAGGAGAATCTGCAGGAGGAGGGAGCAGCCAAAAAGGAACAGGAGAAGGAGCAAGGGGAGGAGGAGGAATGGAAAGAGGAGGAGGGTGACGAAGAGCAGGAGGCTACGCGGTACAAAGATGTGCAGGAACAAAAAGGGAGAAAAAGCAGAAAAAGGGGAGGATGAGCAGAGGCGGTGGAGTCAAGAGGAGGAAGCAGGAGGCGACAGGATGAGGGAGGAGGCAAGTGGAGGCAAGAGCAGGCAAGAGCAGGCCAAAGGAAACGAGAGACATCCTCCTTCTTCCCGGGCCTCTTGGTGACAGCTCTTGCCTCCTCCTCCACTTGCTCCAGTGCTCTGCTCTTGCCTCCGCAGGCCTCCTCCTTCCTTCTCCTTTTCCCCTTGCTCCTCCGTTGCTTGCCATTGCTTCCTTTCTTCTCCTCTTCCACCCGCCGCCTTTTTTCTTCGGTCTCCTCCTCCTCTTGCCACCTCTTGCCTCCTCCTTCTCTGCTTGACTGCTCCGCCTCCTCCTCCTTTCGCGTCTTCCTCCTGTCGCCACTTGTTGCTTTGGCCTCCTTTGGCCTCCTCTTGCCTCCTCCTCCTCTTGCCTCATAGTGTCGCAGCCTTCTCTTACCTCCTCTTGCTTCCTCCTCCTCCACCTCGTCCTGCTCTTCCTCCTCCTCTTGCCTCCTCTTGCCTCTTGTTGCCTCCTCTGGCATCCTGGTCCGCACCCTCCTCTTGGCTCTTCTTGCCTCCGGTGGCATCCTCCTCCTCTTGCCTCCCCTCTCCTCCTCCTCGTCCGCCTTCTCTTGCCTCCGTGACGTTCCTTAGCCAGCTGTTCCCTCTTGCTGCTGCTGCTCTTCTTGCTGCCTACTGGAGGAGAGGGGAATATGAGGAGGAGGAGGAAGAGGAGGAGGAGGAGGAGGAGGCAAGAGGAAAAAACAGGGAGTAAGAGGAGACAGCAGGAGGAAAGAGGAAGAGGGGAAGGAGGAGGAGGACCTAACAAGGGCCAGGAGGAGGCAGGCGAAGGAGGAGCAGGTGGAGAAGGCAGAGGAGACAAGAAAAGGATGAGCAAGAGGAGGCAACCGGAGGCAGCAGAAGGCAACAGTTGATGAGAGGAGGCCTGCGAGCTGCAGAAGAGGAGGCGCCCGGAGGGAACGGGAGCCAACAGGAGGCAAGAGAAGGTTTAGGAAGGTAGGGAGGAAGAGGAGGCAAAAGACAACAGCAGGTAGGAGGAGGAGAGCAGGAGGAGCAGCCACAGAAGGAAACCGGAGGCCAGAAGAGGAGTAAAAGATGGAGAAGGAGGCGGAGAAGGAGGCAAGAGAAGGCAGGAGATCAAAGAGGACGCAAGAGGAGGACAGAGCAGGGCAGAACACGTAAAGAATGACTAGTCACAAGGAGGCAACCGGAAGAGAAAGAGCATGAGGCCACAAGATGCCCGGGGAGACAAGAGGAGGCAAAAGCAGGAGGAGGAGAAGGCCACAGGGTAACAGGAGAAGGAGGAGGTGCCAGACACATTAGGCAATAGGGTTCAAGAAGAGGTGACAGAAGAGAAGGAGGAGAAGCATGAGTAGAAGTCGGTGGAGGAGCCATAGGGAACAAGGGGCCGAAGGAGGCAACGGAAGGAGTAGAAGGAATTAGCAGGAGGAAGCAATGGGAGACGATGGGAGGCTACCTAAGGAAGAGGAGGGGGAGAGGCGGTTCGGGAGAAGAAGAGGTGTAAGTGGAGGAGGATGGAGAGGAGGAGAATCTGCAGGAGGAGGGAGCAGCCAAAAAGGAACAGGAGAAGGAGCAAGGGGAGGAGGAGGAATGGAAAGAGGAGGAGGATGACGAAGAGCAGGAGGCTACGCGGTACAAAGATGTGCAGGAACAAAAAGGGAGAAAAAGCAGAAAAAGGGGAGGATGAGCAGGAGGCGATGGAGTCAAGAGGAGGAAGCAGGAGGCGACAGGATGAGGGAGGAGGCAAGTGGAGGCAAGAGCAGGCCAAAGGAAACGAAAGAGACATCCTCCTCCTTCCCGGGCCTCTTGGTGACAGCTCTTGCCTCCTCCTCCACTTGCTCCAGTGCTCTGCTCTTGCCTCCGCAGGCCTCCTCCTTCCTTCTCCTTTTCCCCTTGCTCCTCCGTTGCTTGCCATTGCTTCCTTTCTTCTCCTCTTCCACCCGCCGCCTTTTTTCTTCGGTCTCCTCCTCCCCTTGCCACCTCTTGCCTCCTCCTCCTCTTGCCTCATAGTGTCGCAGCCTTCTCTCACCTTCGGAGACTTTCATCGCTTCGCGCCTGTGGAGCCTTTTGCCGCGTCGGCCGCCTCGTTTTGGAGTCCTTTGCCGCATTGGCCGCATCGTTTTGGAGCCTTTGGCCGCACCGACGGCCTCCGTTTCGGAGGGTTTGGCCGCGCCGCCTGCCTCCTTTTGGAGCCTTTGGCCGTGTCGACCGCCTCCTTTCGGACCCTTTGACCCTGTCGACCGCCTCCTTTCGGAGCCTTTGGCCGCGCCGATCCCCTCCTTTTGGAGCCTTTGGCCGTGCCTACCGCCTCTTTTTGGAGCCTTTGGCCGCGTCGACCGCCTCCTTTTGGAGCCTTTGGCCGCGCCGCCCGCCTCTTTTCGGAGGCTTTGGCCCCATCGATCGCCACTTTCGGAGGCTTTGGCCCCGTCGATCGCCACTTTCAGAGCCTTTGGCCCCTTCGACCGTCTGCTTTCGGAGCCTATGGCCCCGTCGACTGCTTCCTTTCTTCCTAAGGAGTCGTTTGTCATGTTGCCCGGCTGTTTTCCGATCCTTTCGTCTCTTCACGCCTGAGGAGCCTTTCGCTGCGTCGCCCCCGAGGAGCCTTTGGCTGCGTCGCCCGCGTCCTTTCGGAGCCTTTGGCCGCGTTGCCTGCCTCCTTTCGGAGCCTTTCGTCACGTCGCGCCCCAGGAGCCTCTCGCAGTATCGCGACTGAGGAGCCTCTCGCCGTATCACCCCCGAGGAGCCTCTCGCCTCCTGTCCCCCGAGGAGTCTTTGGCGGCGTCGCCCGCGTCATTTCGGAGCCTTTGGCCGCGTTGTCTGCCTCCTTTCGGAGACTTTCATCACTTCGCCCCTGTGGAGCCTCTCGCCACGTCGCGCCCCAGGAGCCTCTCACAGCATGAGCCCCGAGGAGCCTCTCGCCGCGTCGCCCCCGTCCTTTCGGAGCCTTTGGCTGCGTCGCCCGCGTCCTTTCGGAGCCTTTGGCCGCGTTGCCTGCCTCCTTTCGGAGCCTATCGTCACGTCGCGCCCCAGGAGCCTCTCGCAGTATCGCCACTGAGGAGCCTCTCGCCGCGTAGACCCCGAGGAGCCTGTCACCCCGTGGCCCCCGAGGAGCCTTTTGCCGCATTGCCCGCCTGCCTTCGGAGCCTTTTGCCGCGTCGGCCGCCTCGTTTTGGAGTCCTTTGCCACGTCGGCCGTCTCATTTTGAAGCCTTTGGCCGCGTCGACCGCCTCTGTTTTGGAGCCTTTAGCCGCGCCGACCGCCTCCTTTCGGAGCCTCTCGCCGCGTCGCGCCCCAGGAGCCTCTCACCACGTCGTGCCCCAGCTGCCTCTTGCAGCATCGCCACCGTGGAGCCTCTCATCGCGTGGCCCCCGCGGAGCCTCTCATTGCGCGGCCCCCGAGGAGCCTCTCGCCGCGTGGCCCCCGAGGAGCCTTTTCCCGCGTCGCCCGCCCGCTTTCAGAGCAATTTCCCGCCTCGCCCGCCCGCTATCGGAGCGTTTTCCCGTGTCGCCCGCCTCTTTTCGGAGCCTTTGGCCGCGCCGCCCGCCTTCGTTCGGAGCCTTTGGCCGCGTCGACCACCTCCATTTGGAGCCTTTGGCCGCGTCGACCACCTTGTTTCGGAGGCTTTGGCCGCGCCGCCTGCCTCCTTTTGGAGCCTTTGGCCGTGTTGACCGCCTCCTTTCGGACCCTTTGACCCTGTCGACCGCCTCCTTTCGGAGCCTTTGGCCGCGCCGACCCCCTCCTTTTGGAGCCTTTGGCCGTGCCTACCGCCTCTTTTTGGAGCCTTTGGCCGCGTCGACCGCCTCCTTTTGGAGCCTTTGGCCGCACCGCCCGCCTCTTTTCGGAGGCTTTGGCCCCGTCGATCGCCACTTTCGGAGGCTTTGGCCCTGTCGATCGCCACTTTCGGAGCCTTTGGCCCCTTCGACCGTCTGCTTTCGGAGCCTATGGCCCCGTCGACTGCTTCCTTTCTTCCTAAGGAGTCGTTTGTCATGTTGCCCGGCTGTTTTCGGATCCTTTCGTCTCTTCACGCCTGAGGAGCCTTTCGCTGCGTCGCTCCCGAGGAGCCTTTGGCTGCGTCGCCCGCGTCCTTTCGGAGCCTTTGGCCGCGTTGCCTGCCTCCTTTCGGAGCCTTTCGTCACGGCGCCCCCAAGGAGCCTCTCTCCGCATCACCCCCGAGGAGCCTCTCGTGGCCTGTCCCCCGAGGAGGCTTTGGCGGCGTCGCCCGCGTCATTTCGGAGCCTTTGGCTGCGTTGCCTGCCTCCTTTCGGAGCCTTTCATTGCTTCGCGCCTGTGGAGCCTCTCGCCACGTCGCGCCCCAGCAGCCTCTCGCAGCATTGCCATCGAGGAGCCTCTCACCGCGTGGCCCCCGAGGAGCCTTTTCCCGCGTCGCCCGCCCGCTTCCGGAGCGTTTTTCCGCCTCGCCCGCCCGCTTTCGGTGTGTTTTCCCGTGTCGCCCGACTCGTTTCGGAGCCTTTGGCCGCGCCGACCGCCTCCTTTCGGAGCCTTTGGCCGCGTTGCCCGCCTCCTTTTGGAGTCTTTGGCCGTGTCAACCGCCTCCTTTCGCAGACTTTGGCCGCGACATCCGCCTCCTTTCGCAGACTTTGGCCGTGCTGCCCGCCTCCTTTTCGGAGCCTTTCGCCGCGCCGACCGCCTCCTTTTTGAGCCTTTGGCCGCGTCGACCGCCTCCTTTCGGAGCCTTTGGCCGCGTCGACCGCCTCCTTTCGGAGCCTTTGGCCCCGTCGACCGCCTCCTTTCGGAGCCTTTGGCCCCGTCGACCGCCTCCTTTTCGGAGCCTTTGGCCGCGCCGCCCGAATCGTTTCGGAGCCATTGGCCGCGTCGCCTGCCTCCTTTTCGGAGCCTTTGGCCGTGGCGCCCGCCTCCTTTTGGAGATTTTTCCCACAGTGCCCGCCTCCTTTTCGCAGCCTTGGCCGTGTAGCCCGCCTCCTTTCGGAGATTTTTCCCGCACCGCCCGCCTCCTTTCTTCCTGAGAAGTCATTTGTCACGTTGCCCTGTTGTTTTCGGATCCTTTCGTCTCTTCACGCCTGAGGAGCGTCGCGCTGCGTCGCCCTCGAGGAGCCTTTGGCTGCGTCGCCCGTGTCCTTTCGGAGCCTTTGGCCGCGTTGCCTGCCTCCTTTCGGAGCCTTTCGTCACGTCGCGCCCCAGGAGCCTCTCGCACTATCGCCACTGAGGAGTCTCTCACCGCGTAGACCCCGAGGAGCCTGTCGCGCCGTGGCCCCCGAGGAGCCTTTTGCGGCGTCGTCCGCCTCGTTTCGGAGTCCTTTGCCGCGTCGGCCACCTCGTTTTGGAGCCTTTGGCCGCGCCGACCACCTCCTTTCGGAGCCTTTGGCCACATCGACCACCTCATTTCGGAGGCTTTGGCCGCGCCGATTGCCTCCTTTCGGAGCCTTTGGCCGCGTCGCCCGCCTCCTTTCGGAGCCTTTGGCCCCGTCGACCGTCTCCTTTCGGAGCCTATGGCCCCTTCGATCGCCTCGTTTCGGAGTCCTTTGCCGCGTCGGCCACCTCGTTTTGGAGCCTTTGGCCGCGCCGACCACCTCCTTTCGGAGCCTTTGGCCACATCGACCACCTCATTTCGGAGGCTTTGGCCGCGCCGATTGCCTCCTTTCGGAGCCTTTGGCCGCGTCGCCCGCCTCCTTTCGGAGCCTTTGGCCCCGTCGACCGTCTCCTTTCGGAGCCTATGGCCCCTTCGATCGCCTCCTTTCGGAGCTTTTGGCACCGTTGACTGCCTCCATTCTTCCTGAGAAGTCGTTTGTCACGTTCCCCGGCTGTTTTCGGATCCTTTCTTCTCTTCACGCCCAAGGAGCCTCTCGCCGCGTCGCCCCTGAGGAGTCTTTGGCCGCACCGCCCGCCCCGTTTCGGAGCCTTTGGCTGCGCCACCCGCCTCGTTTTGGAGTCTTTGGCCGTGCTGCCCGCCTCCTTTTGGAGCCTTTGGCCGCGTCGACCGCCTCTTTTTGGAGCCTTTGGCCCCGTCGACCGCCTCCTTTCAGAGCCTTTGGCCCCGTTGACCACCGCTTTTCTTCCTGAGGAGTCTTTGTCACGTCCCCCGGCTGTTTTCGGATGCTTTCGTCGCTTCACGCCCGAGGAGCCTCTTACTGCGTTGCCCCCGAGGAGCCTCTCGCCGCGTGTCCCCCGAGGAGGCTTTGGCGGCGTAGCCCGCGTCATTTCGGAGCCTTTGGCCGCGTTGCCTGCCTCCTTTCGGAGCCTTTCATTGCTTCGCGCCTGTGGAGCCTCTCGCCACGTCGCGCCACAGGAGCCTCTCGCAGCATCGCCATCGAGGAGCCTCTCACCGCGTGGCTCCCGAGGAGCCTTTTCCCGCGTCGCCCGCCCACTTCCGGAGCGTTTTTCCGCCTCGCCCGCCCGCTTTCGGTGCATTTTCCCATGTCGCCCGCCTCGTTTCGGAGCCTTTGGCCACGCCGCCCGCCTCCTTTCGGAGCCTTTGGCCCCGTCGACCGTCTCCTTTCGGAGCCTATGGCCCCGTCGACCGCCTCCTTTCGGAGCCTTTGGCACCGTCGCCCGCCTCCTTTCGGAGTCTTTGGCCATGCCGCCCGCCTCCTTTCGGAGCCTTTGGCCGCGCCGCCCGCCTCCTTTCGGAACCTTTGGCCGCGTCGACCGCCTCCTTTCGAAGCCTTTGGCCCCGCGGACCGCCTCCTTTTTGGATCCTTTGGCCGCGCCGCCCGCCTCCTTTCGGAGCCTTTGGCCCCGTCGACCGTCTCCTTTCGGAGCCTATGGCCCCTTCGATCGCCTCCTTTCGGAGCTTTTGGCACCGTTGACTGCCTCCATTCTTCCTGAGAAGACGTTTGTCACGTTCCCCGGCTGTTTTCGGATCCTTTCTTCTCTTCACGCCCGATGAGACTCTCGCCGGGTCGCCCCCGAGGAGTCTTTGGCCGCATCGCCCGCCTCGTTTCGGAGCCTTTGGCTGCGCCACCCGCCTCATTTTGGAGTCTTTGGCCACGCTGCCCGCCTCCTTTTGGTGCCTTTGGCCCCGTCGACCGCCTCCTTTCAGAGCCTTTGGCCCCGTTGACCGCCGCTTTTCTTCCTGAGGAGTCGTTTGTCACGTCCCCCGGCTGTTTTCGGATGCTTTCGTCGCTTCACGCCCGAGGAGCCTCTTACTGCGTTGCCCCCGAGGAGCCTCTCGCCGTGTGACACCCGAGGAGGCTTTGGCGGCGTCGCCCGCGTCATTTCGGAGCCTTTGGCCGCGTTGCCTGCCTCCTTTCGGAGCCTTTCATTGCTTCGCGCCTGTGGAGCCTCTCGCCACGTCGCGCCCCAGGAGCCTCTCGCAGCATCGCCATCGAGGAGCCTCTCACCGCGTGGCTCCCGAGGAGCCTTTTCCCGCGTCGCCCGCCCACTTCCGGAGCGTTTTTCCGCCTCGCCTGCCCGCTTTCGGTGCATTTTCCCGTGTCGCCCGCCTCGTTTCGGAGCCTTTGGCCACGTCGCCCGCCTCCTTTTGGAGCCTTTGGCCCCGTCGCCCGCCTCCTTTCGGAGTCTTTGGCCGTGTCGACCGCCTCCTTTTCGGAGCCTTTGGCCGCGCCGCCCGACTCCTTTCGCAGCCTTTGGCCGCGTCGCCCGCCTCGTTTCACAGCCTTTGGCCGCGTCGCCCGCATCCTTTCGGAGCCTTTGGCCATGCCGCCCGCCTCCTTTCGGAGCCTTTGGCCACGCCGACCGCCTCCTTTCGGAACCTTTGGCCGCGCCGCCCGCCTCCTTTCGGAGCCTTTGGCCCCGTCGATTGTCTCCTTTCGGAGCCTATGGCCCCGTCGACTGCCTCCTTTCGGAGCCTTTGGCACCGTCGACTGCCTCCTTTCTTGCTCAGGAGTCGTTTGTGATGTTGCCCGGCTGTTTTCGGATCCTTTCGTCTCGTCACACCCGAGGAGCCTCTTGCCGTGTCGCCCCCGAGGAGCCTTTGGCTGCGTCTCCCGCTTCCTTTCGGAGCCTTTGGCCGCGTTGCCTGCCTCCTTTCGGAGCCTCTCGCCGCGTCGCGCCCCAGGAGCCTCTCGCCGCGTCGCGCCCCAGGAGCCTCTCGCCATGTCGCGCCCCAGCTGCCTCTCGCAGCATCGCCACCGAGGAGCCTCTCATCGCGTGGCCCCCGAGGAGCCTTTTCCCGCCTCGCCCGCCCGCTTTCGGAGCGTTTTCCTGTGTCGCCCGCCTCCTTTTCGGAGTCTTTGGCCGCAACGCCCGCCTCGTTTCGGAGCCTTTTGCCGCGTCGCCCGCCTCCTTTTTGGAGCCTTTGGCCGCGTCGCCCGCCTCCTTTCGGAGCCTTTGGCACCGTCGACTGCCTCCTTTCTTCCTGAGAAGTCGTTTGTCATGTTGCCCGGCTGTTGTCGGATCCTTTCGTCTCTTCACGCCCGAGGAGCCTCTCGCCGCGACGCCCCCGAGGAGCCTTTGGCCGAGTCGCCCGCGTCCTTTCGCAGCCTTTGGCCCCGTCGACTGCCTACTTTCGGAGTCTTTGGCCCTGTTGACCACCGCTTTTCTTCCTCAGGAGTCGTTTGTCACGTCGCCCGGCTTTTTTCGGATCCTTTCGTCGCTTCACGCCCGAGGAGCCTCTCACTGCGTTGTCCCCGAGGAGCCTCTCGCTGCGTGTCCCCCGAGGAGCCTTTGGCCGCGTCGCCCGCCTCCTTTCGCAGCCTTTGGCCGCGCCGCCCGCCTCCTTTCGGAGCCTTTGTCCGCACTGACCACCTCCTTTTGGATCCTTTGTCCCCGTGGTCCGCCTCCATTCAGAGCGTTTGGCCCCGTCGACCGCCTCCTTTTGTAGCCTTTGGTCCCGTCGACCACCTCCTTTCGGAGCATTTGGACGCGCCGCCCGCCTCGTTTCGGAGTCTATGGCCCCGTCGACCGCCTCCTTTTCGGAGCCTTTGGCACCGTCTACTGCCTCCTTTCTTCCTGAGGAGTCGTTTGTCACGTTGCCCGGCTGTTTTCGGATCCTTTCCTCTCTTCACGCCCGAGGGGCCTCTCGCCGCGTCGCCCCCGAGGAGTCTTTGGCCGCACCGCCCGCCTCGTTTCGGAGCCTTTGGCTGCGCCACCCGCCTCGTTTCGGAGTCTTTGGCTGCGCTGCCCGCCTCCTTTCGGAGCCTTTGGCTGCGTCGCCCCCCTCATTTCGGAGCCTTTGGCCGCGTCGACCGCCTCTTTTCGGAGCCTTTGGCCGCGTCGACCGCCTCGTTTCGGAGTCTTTGGCTGCGCTGCCCGCCTCCTTTTTGGAGCCTTTGGCCGCGTCGCCTGCCTCGTTTCGGAGTCTTTGGCCGCGCCATCCGCCGTCTTTTGGAGATTTTTCCCGTGCCGCCCACCTCATTTTCGGAGCCTTTGGCCGTGTCGCCCGCCTCCTTTCGGAGCCTTTGGCCGCATTGCCCGCCTCCTTTCTTTCTGAGGAGTCGTGTGTCATGTCGCCCGGCTGTTTTCGGATCCTTTCGTTGCTTCACGCCCAGGGAACCTCTCGCTGCTTCGCCCCCCAGGAGCCTCTCGCCGCATATCCCCCGAGGAGCCTTGGGCCGCGTCGCCCGCCTCCTTTCGGAGCCTTTTGCTGCGTCGCCCGCCTCCTTTTCGGAACCTTTGGCAGCGTCGCCCACCTTCTTTTGGAGCCTTTTGCAGCATCACCCGCCTCGTTTCGGAGCCTTTGGCCGTGCCACTCGCCTCCTTTTGGAGCCTTTGGTGGCACCGCTCGCCTCCTTTCGGAGCCTTTTACCCCGTCGACTGCCTCCTTTCGGGGCCTTTGGCCGCGTCTCCCGCCTCCTTTTGGAGATTTTTCCCGTGCCGCTCGCTTCCTTTTCGGAGCCTTTTGCCGCGTCGCCCGCCTCCTTTCGGAGCCTTTGGCAGCGTCGACCGCCTCCTTTTGGAGCCTTTTACCCTGTCGACTGTGTGAAATATGTTTATCTGATTCGTGTGATGAAGTGTAATCTTCTGTACTTTCATGGATGTCTCCTGCACCATGAAAAGGGGTAAAGGAGAAAGTTAAACTACTTAGCTGGTATATCAGCTCAAACCAGTTTGACCACTGGCCGCATAATATTGTGTAAAGAAAGTGCATGCATAAGGTTTGGGGTCATCCTGGGGGCACGCCGAGGAAGATTCGAGAAGACTCCAGCAGGAGAAGAGGGCATGCGCTGAAGAAGACACGGCTGTTCATTAATATGTATTAGAAGACACGCCTATTCATGAATATGTATTAGCAAACAGGATCACGCTGAGGAAGAGTCGAGAACGATTCTAGAAGGAGAAGAGGGCATGCGCCGAAGAAGACACGCCTATTCATGAATATGTATTAACGGACAAGATATAAACCAGGAACAGGAACTGAACCGCGTGCGTCTTGGTGGAGCAGAGACTCCCGGCGCACCCAGCGCTGTTTGCTTGCCTCTATTCGCTTAATAAATTGTAAATTTGAATTGGAATCCTGTTTGGGACTAAATCATTTATAAAAATTGGGGGCTCGTCCGGGAGGGTCTTGGTTCCTGAATTCTGACTTGATCTAGGAGGGGCGCCCCACCTTTTGGTGGCTCCTGATCGGGTCGGGTCGGGACTAACGCCATCCTGAACCTGAATAGGGGCAAGCAAAGAATTTGATTTTTTTATGAGCTCCCTTGCCGGCTGCAGCAGTTTATTTTGCCCGTAATTCTGCGCGCGAAGATCCGAACGAAGACGACGGAGTCGTAAGTATTTAAGGTGTATACTGTTCGGTTGGGTAGGATTCGGTTGCCTGTGTGTGTAAGAGTGTGACTGAGATGGAACCTAGTTCCGAAGCGATTGTGGAGGTCTTCTAACCGCGGTTCCAATCTCCCGCGAGGGACTTGGCCGGTGAAGGACCGAAGCGATTCTTAGAGGATTCGTGGGTGGGTGGGTGATAGGTCCTAAACCCCCTGCAAGACACTCTTACTGGTTGCCAAGGGCTGTAGGAATTGCCACAGTAACAATTCCTAGATGGGTCAGACGAAATCGAGAACCCAGGACCAGAAGAAAGGGAGCGAATTACTAGAAATACCTCCGGAGAGTCCATTAGGAATAATGATTGAAAATTGGAATGATAGGGGCCCCAGAAAAGGAAAAAGTAAATTAAAAGTAGTTCAATATTGTATGGTAGAATGGCCAAAAGAACCTTTGAGACCACATGTCTTCTGGCCTGTTTTTGGATCTTTTGAAGACTGGGTCTGCCAGGCCTTAAATATATATGTTAATTCAAAGGAACCTTTTATTCAGGAGGAAAGTGATTATGCAGGATTATGGGACAGAACTTTACGTTCTTTTCCAGCCTCAAAACTTGCATTAAAAACAGATGAAAAGTTTGAGGAAGAAGAAGAGGGGAAAAGTGAAAAGGAAAAAGATGATAAATGGGAGCCACTGGATAACCTACCGCCTCCATATTCTAATAATCCATCTCTGGCGGCGGCTCCCCCTCCGGTGGCTGTAGTATCTCCACCACCAACAGCACCGGAATTAGATTGACCTCCGGCTGCATGTACGAGAAGTAGGACTGCTGTATCTGAGGGAGCTTCTCTATATCCCTTACGAGAAGTACCCCTCGGAGGCAATCAGGGAGGCATCGGGTTTGTGGCAGTCCCATTAAATACCACAGATGTAAGAAATTTCAAGAAAGACATGGGAACCCTATTAGATGATCCCCTCGGAGTAGCTGAAAAATTGGACCAATTCCTAGGCCCCAATACTTATACCTGGGAAGAAATACAGTCCATTTTAGGGATCCTATTCACTGTTGAGGAAAGGGGAATGATTAGACAAGCTGGAATGAGAATTTGGGAAAGACAGAATCAGGCAGGACCCCCGGGAGATCAGAAATGGCCAAATGTGGATCCCCACTGGGATCATCAACAACCCCAAGGAAGACAAAATATGAGGGATTTGAGAACGTTAATCATACAGGGAATAAGGGAAGCGGTTCCCCGAGGGCAAAACATTACTAAAGCATTTAATGAACACCAAGGGAAAGATGAATCTCCAACAGAATGGTTGGAGAGGTTGAGGAAAAACCTACAAATGTATTCTGGACTTGATCCCAATACAGTGGCTGGGACCGCATTCCTTGAAACACAATTTGTAGCTAAATCCTGGGGGGATATAAGAAGGAAATTAGAAAAATTGGAAGATTGGCAAGAAAGAGGATTAGAGGAGTTACTTAGAGAAGCCCAGAAAGTCTATGTTAGGAGGGACGAAGAAAAACAAAAAGCAAAAGCAAAAATTTTTGTAGCAGCAGTAAGGGAAAGTCAGAAAAATAAGGTGACTCCTGGAGAGAAAAGGGAAAAAAGAATAGAGCAGACACCCCAGGGACAGCCTTATCGAGAAAGATTTACAATTCCCGTCTGTTACTACTGTAACAAGAGGGGACATGTTCAGAAGAACTGCCGTAAGCGGGAACAAGATGAGAAGATGTTCAAAGAAGACTAGGGGTGTCAGGGGCTCTATCTTCTGGGGACTTCAACATCAACAGAGCCCTTGATAAAATTATTAATTGGTCCCCATAAAGAGGAAGTTTTATTTTTAGTGGATACAGGGGCCAAAAAGTCAACCATTCAAAAACTTCCAAAAGGAATAGAAAAAGGGAAGAGTTACGTGTCAGTAGTAGGAGCAAAAGGGGAGCCTTTTAAAGTAAATATATTGAAAGATGTAGAAGTAGAAACAGAAAAGAAAATTTGTCTTAATGATTTACTTTTGCTCCCTGAAGCGGAATACAATTTATTAGGAAGGGATTTGATTTTGAAGTTAAACTTGAGCATTCAGAGTCAAGGGGACAAACTGCAGATTAAATGATACACTTTAACACAAGAGGATGAAGAAGCTATTAACCCCTCAGTGTGGTATAAGGAAGGGGAAACTGGAAAAATAAAAATGGACCCCATAAGGGTTCAATAAATAGATCTGCACCGCCCAATTAGAATCAAGCAATACCCTATACCTATGGAGGGTCGAAGAGGATTAAAACCTGTAGTTGACAGACTTTTGGAAAAAGGAACCCTAGAACCATGTATGTCACCTCATAACACGCCCATTCTTCCCGTAAAGAAACCGGATGGGTCATACAGGATGGTGCAGGACTTAAGAGCTGTAAATCAGCGAACAATCACTAAATTCCCTGTGGTGGCAAATCCTTATACTTTATTGAGTCATATATCTCCCAAACATACTTGGTATAGTGTAATAGATTTGAAAGATGCTTTTTGGGCCTGTCCTCTGGATGAGGGATCCAGAGATTATTTTGCCTTTGAGTGGGAGGACCCCGAAACAGGACGAAAACAACAATTAAGATGGACTGTGTTACCACAAGGGTTTACAGAGTCACCAAATCTATTTGGACAAACTTTAGAAAAAATTCTACGAGATTTCACAATACCTAAGGAGGTAAAATTATTGCAATTTGTGGACGATTTATTAGTAGCAGGAGAAACTGAAGAGGGGATGCGAAAAGCCACCATTAAATTGTTAAATTTTCTAGGGGAAAAGGGATTAAAGGTGTCCCGATCAAAGCTACAGTTTGTAGAACAAGAAGTAAAATACTGAGGACATTGGCTGAGTAAGGGAAGGAAGAAGTTAGATCCTGATAAGGTATCTGGGATTCTATCCTTAAGACCCCCACAAACTAAAACGGAAATTAGGCAAATACTGGGATTATTAGGATATTGTAGGCCATGGCTTGAAAATTATAGTGATAAAGTAAAATTCTTATATGAAAAATTAACTAATAATCAACTTAAGTGGTTTATTGAAGATGATCAGAGATTTGAGGAAGTAAAAAAGGCATTAATACAAGCACCTGTATTGAGCCTCCCAGATCTAGAAAAACCTTTCTATCTCTTCGTGAATACATCAAGCCAGACAGCATACGGAGTTCTTACTCAAGACTGGGCAGGAATCAAAAAACCCGTGGGGCATTGTTCTAAGTTACTTGATCCAGTAAGCAGAGGATGGCCTGCTTGTCTCCAAGCTTTGGTTGCTACAGCATTATTAATAGAGGAAGTTAGGAAGATTACCTTTAGTGCTCCTTTAAAAGTGTATACCCCACACAATGTCAGAAATGTTTTACAACAAAAAGCGGAAAAATGGTTAAGGGACAGCCGGATCCTAAAGTATGAAGCAATACTAATAGACTCCCCTGACTTAGAACTGAGGGTGACTTCTGCTCAGAGTCCAGCACAATTTTTGTTTGGAGAACCATCAGAGGAATTGCAACATAACTGTTTAGAGGTAATTGAGAC
The DNA here is from genome assembly GCF_964289735.1 of Phaethon aethereus. Classification (NCBI taxonomy): domain Eukaryota; kingdom Metazoa; phylum Chordata; class Aves; order Phaethontiformes; family Phaethontidae; genus Phaethon; species Phaethon aethereus. Next base: position 172,426 of record NW_028113805.1, on the reverse strand, counting down.
CCAGACAAAGGTGAGACCAGATTTAAGAGATGCTGAGTTGGAAAATGGAGAAGCGCTGTTTATAGATGGCTCCTCCAGAGTGGTAGAAGGGAAGAGAAAATCGGGTTATGCAGTAATTAATAAGGACTTGGAAGTTGTGGAATCAGGACCTCTGAGTCCATCATGGTCAGCTCAGGCTTGTGAGCTGTATGCCCTATGTAGGGCCCTGGAATTATTAAAAGGAAGAAGTGGGACTATATTTACAGATTCTAAATACGCATATGGGGTGGTCCACACTTTTGGAAAAATTTGGGAAGAAAGAGGTTTGATTAATACTCAAGGGAGGAATTTAATACATCAAGAATTAATAGTAAAGATTTTGAAGGCGTTAAGAGAACCAAAGGAGATAGCAGTGGTACATGTGAGGGGACACCAAAAGGGATTAGATTACCGAACTAAAGGAAATAATTTAGCAGATAAAGAGGCCCAGGAAGCAGCCTTGAGGACTAAAGTTGCCAAAATTAATGTAATACAAACAAAGGAGGACACCAGCAAAGAAGAACGAGAGGAAAGAGAGAAGAAGTTTACGCCAGAAGAACAAACAAAATTGGAGAAAATAGGAGCTAAATTAGAACAAGGACACCAGGCGAATATTAGAACGTTTGCATGCGCAAACACATTGGGGTACAAAAGCGTTAAGTGATCATTTTCTTAAACAATTTGGTGGTATTGGAATTGTTGAAATAGCAAAGCAAATTACACAAGGTTGCTTAACCTGTCAAAAGGTAAATAAGACAGTGTTTCGACAAACAGCCACGGGAGGGAGAAAAACAGCTTACAGACCTTTTGAGAAAGTACAAGTCGATTTCACTGAATTGCCTAAGGTAGGGAGGATAAAATATTTATTGGTAATAGTAGATCATTTAACACAGTGGGTAGAAGTGTACCCTGTAGCATGAGCTACGGCACAGATGGTGGTAAAAATTTTATTGGAACATTTGATACCTAGATATGGGATAATCCAGTACATTGATTCTGACCAGGGCACACATTTTACTTCTAAAATAATAAAACTATTATGTCAATCATTAGGTATACAGTGGGAATACCACACTCCGTGGCACCCACAAAGCTCAGGGAAGGTAGAAAGAATGAATCAAACAATAAAACAACAATTGGCTAAATTAATGATTGAGACACAAATGCCCTGTACGAAATGTTTACCATTGGCACTTCTAAACATAAGAACGAAACCATACAGTGAGACTGGATTATCGCCATATGAAATGTTATATGGCATGCCTTATTTTCAAGGAATGCCTCTGGGGAACAATGTAATTGAGGATCATAGTATCCAACAATATATAATTACCATTGGAAAAAGATTAAAAGAATTAAGAGAGATTGGGATGGTGGCCCAAACACCACCTTTAGGATTTGCAATTCATCAGTTAGAACCAGGAGATAAAATTCTGATAAAAACATGGAAAGAAGGAAACTTATCTCCCCTCTGGGAAGGACCTTTCCTTGTTTTATTAACTACAGAAACAGCTGTGAGAACTGCTGAAAAAGGATGGACACATGTGTCGCGAGTGAAAGGTCCAGTGAAGGAGTGGAAGGTCACATCTGACTAAATCGCTGTGGGAATTTTATTGCGGCTACTCCTGTAATAAAACAGGAGTGAAACATGAAATTCCCACAGTTGCTGAAAATCTATTTGTAAAGTCATTGAATATAACTAATTGTTACGTTTGTGGTGGAACAAATCAAGGTGAACGATGGCCATGGGAAGCTATGGAGAGGAATGTAAGTAATCCCCAAGTTTGGAAAACAATGGGAAAGGGTAATAGGAAACAACAATGGGTACTCCAAACGAGTATAATCGGAAGGAGTTGTTGGCAAAAGAAGAACAGGAAAAAGGAGCTGGAACTAGAATTTGTCCTTTGTGTAGGTGGTGGTGTGTATTTGTAAGATTAGTGTTGCACGCTAACTGGCAGTTTTCTGTAGCCATAAAACCTTGCAAATAAAGAGGATTGCCAGGCTCGGGCAACTGCTCAGGTCTGGACAAACCACTGATCTAGCAAAGCTCTGGCCTTCACAAGCAGTGCTCAATTAATTTGGGTACTAAGAAAGCACCCCCTTAAAGGAAAGAAGAGGGCAAGACCGGAGGGGAACTGGTGTTGCGGCTTAAAAAGGGTCTGCCAAGGGCTGCAACCCCTTCGGGCTGTGACCGCCGATCACTATGGCCCTGACCGGACCTCTTCTAGTTCTACTTGGGGGTGAGTTCCTTGGACTCTGACTACGGCAAATAACTGTAGTCAATATTGGAACAAGTCCAGCTGGGGTTTACCCCAGAAAAATGGAAAAAGTGAGGACCTTTTCTAATTGTACAGCGCATAACTGTAATCAACAATAAAACCTAGTTTTTTCCTGTTACCCATAAATTAGGGAGAACGAATGGCCTCCTGAGAGACAAACTTGGAATGGAATAGGATTTTGGGGAGATTTTATGGGTGGTGATCGGCTTACTAAAATGGGGATAGTTGTATTGAGGATATGTGGGGGATTGTTACTAGATTAATCTACTCGGTTATACTCAATTGGAAATGAAAACACGAATCAATACTATAAAGAAAAAGATGGGGGATTGTGAAATATGTTTATCTGATTCGTGTGATGAAGTGTAATCTTCTGTACTTTCATGGATTTCTCCTGCACCATAAAAAGGGGTATTTTACAGGAGAAAGTGAAACTACTTTGCTGGTATATCAGCTCAAACCAGTTTGACCACTGACCGCATAGTATTGTGTAAAGAAAGTGCATGCATAAGGTTTGGGGTCATCCTGGGGGCACGCCGAGGAAGATTCGAGAAGACTCCAGCAGGAGAAGAGGGCATGCGCTGAAGAAGACACGGCTGTTCATTAATATGTATTAGAAGACACGCCTATTCATGAATATGTATTAGCGAACAGGATCACGCTGAGGAAGAGTCGAGAACGATTCTAGAAGGAGAAGAGGGCATGCGCCAAAGAAGACACGCCTATTCATGAATATGTATTAACGGACAAGATATAAACCAGGAACAGGAACTGAACCGCGTGCGTCTTGGTGGAGCAGAGAATCCCGGCGCACCCAGCGCTGTTTGCTTGCCTCTATTCGCTTAATAAATTGTAAATTTGAATTGGAATCCTGTTTGGGACTAAATCATTTGTAACAACTGCCTCCTTTCGGAGCCTTTTAACCCGTCGACCGCCTCCTTTTGTAGACTTTGGCCACGTCGACTGCCTCCTTTCGGAGCCTTTGGCCACGTTGCCCGCCTCCTTTTGGAGCCTTTTCCCGCGCCGCCCGCCTCCTTTTGGAGCCTTTTGCCACGCCGCCCGCCTCCTTTCGTAGCCTTTGGCTGCATCGACCGCGTACTTTCGGAGCCTTTGGTTGCGCTGCCCGCCTCCTTTCCGAGCCTTTGGCCGCGCCGCCCGCCTCCTTTTGGAGCTTTTCCCGCGCCGCCCGCCTCCTTTCGGAGCCTTTCATCGCTTTGCGCCTGAGGAGCCTTTCTCCGTGTCGCGCCTGAAGAGCCTTTCAACGCGTCACGTCCCAGGAGCCTCTCGCCTTGTCGTCCCTGAGGAGGCTTTCATCGCAGTGCCGGGCTCCTTCTGGAGTCTTTCGTCGCATCGCCCCCGAGGAGCCTTTCGCATTGGGAAAAGGTACACGAGTCCTCAGCCTGTGGAGACGACTCCTGTCGGGTGTGAAGGAAAGGTATCCCTTCAAGGAAGATGTTCTATGTCACCCAGGCAAGTGGACCACCATGGAGAAAGGTATCCAGTACCTGAGGGAGCTAGCTCTGCTGGAAGTCATTTGTGGTGACTTGGACAATGGCAATCATCCAAAGATTCATATGAAGTCAATTGCACGCGACCTATGTGGCGGAACTTTCTACGGAGTGCACCATCGTCATATGCCAACTCATTAGTAGTAATGGCCTGGAAAGACGGAGAGAGACCAACGGTGGATGAATTGGCTGGCCAACTCTGGCAATACGAAGAAAGTCTCTCATTGATATTGCTAACGCGTTTTTCTCAATCCCTTTGGTGGCAGAGTGCAGGCCACAGTTTGCTTTCACTTGGAGGGGTGTCCAATACACCTGGAATTGACTTCCCCAGGGGTGGAAACACAGCCCTACCATTTGCCATGGGCTGATACAAACTGCACTGGAACAGGGTGAAGCTCCAGAGCATCTGCAATACATTGATGACACCATCCTATGGGGCAACACAGCGGAAGAAGTTTTTGAGAAAGGGAAGAAAATAATTCAAATCCTTCTGAAAGCTGGTTTTGCTATAAAACAAAGTAAGGTCAAAGGACCTGCACAAGAGATCTAGTTTTTAGGAATAAAATGGCAAGATGGATGTCGACAGATCCCAACGGATGTGATCAACAAAATAACAGCTATGTCTCCACCAACTAGCAAAAAAGAAACACAAGCATTTTTGGGCGTTGTGGGTTTCTGGAGAATGCATATTCCAAATTACAGTCTGATTGTAAGCCCTCTTTATCAAGTGACCCAGAAGAAGAACGATTTTAAATGGGGCCCTGAGCAACGACAAGCCTTTGAACAAATCAAACAGGAGATAGTTCATGCCGTAGCCCTCGGGCCAGTCCGTGCAGGACAAGATGTTAAAAATGTGCTCTACGCGGCAGCCGGGGAGAATGGCCCTACCTGGAGTCTCTGGCAGAAGGCACCAGGAGAGACTCGAGGCCGACCTCTAGGGTTTTGGAGTGGAGGATATAGGGGATCTGAGTCCCGCTATATTCCAACTGAAAAGGAGATATTGGCAGCATATGAAGGAGTTCGAGCTGCCTCAGAAGTGGCTGGTACTGAAGCACAGCTCCTCCTGTGCTTCAGGCCCAGGACCCGACCCGGCCCAAAGAGAGGGTCCCCTCTACACAACATGCGACTGATGCTACGTGGAGTAAGTGGGTCGCGCTTATTACACAGCGGGCTCGAATAGGAAACCTTAATGGCCCGGGAATCTTGGAAGTGATCATGGACTGGCCAGAAGGCAAAGATTTTGGAATATCACCAGCAGAGGAGGTGGCGCGTGCTGAAGAGGCTCCACCATATAATAAACTGCCAGAGAACGAAAGGCAGTATGCCCTGTTTACTGATGGGTCCTGTCGTATTGTAGGCAAACATCAAAGGTGGAAAGCTGCTGTATGGAGCCCTATACGACGAGTCGCAGAAGCTGCTGAAGGACAAGGCGAATCAAGTCAGTTTGCGGAGGTGAAAGCCATCCAGCTGGCTTTAGATATTGCTGAACGAGAAAAATGGCCAATACTCTATCTTTATACTGACTCATGGATGGTGGCAAATGCTCTATGGGGGTGGCTACAGCAATGGAAGCAGAGCAACTGGCAACGCAGAGGCAAGCCCATCTGGGCTGCTGAATTGTGGCAAGATATTGCTGCCTGTCCTGGTTTCAGCCAGGATAGAGCTGGTTTTCTTCATAGAAGCTAGTGTGAGACTGTGTTTTGGATTTGGGATGAGGAACTGTTGATAATGTGCTGATGTTTTGGGTTGTTGCTGAGCCGTCAAGGACAGTCCAGCTTCTTGTGCTGGCCTGCCAGCGAGCAGGCTGGGGGTGCACGGGGAGCTGGGAGGGGACACAGCCGGGACAGCTGACCCAGACTAGCCAAAGAGATATTCCCTACCATCCGACGTCATGCCCAGTACATAAACTGGAGTTGGCCGGGGGGCGGAAATCGCTGCTCGGGGATGGGCTGTCGATCACAGGGTGGTGAGCAATTTCTGTATTGGGCATCACTTGTTCTTGTACATTCCTTTGTTGGTATTATCATTATTGTTCCCTTCTTTCTTTCTGTCCTATTAAACCGTGTTTATCTCAACCCACGAGGTTTTTCCTAATTCTCTCCCCCGTCCCACTGTGGGAGGGAGAGTGAGCGAGCGGCTGCGTGGTGCTTAATTGCCGGCTGGGGCTAAACCACGACAGTCCTTTTTGGCGCCCAACGTGGGGCACGAGGCTTGAGATAATAACGGTTGCAGGTCACAATATCAGTTTATTTGATTTGCATCATGCTCTCGTCTTTGCTGTACATGTTAAGGATCGGTGTTGGTTTCTGCGGGCTGCTGTACTCTGCAATGATTAGTAATGTCTCGCCTGTGAATTTTGTTTTTAGAGCACTGACCTTGAGCTTAATGTGGTATCATCTGAGCTCTGTACTAAAGCCGTTACTGTATTTTGGCTACAGTCTTGTGGAGACGATTAGCAATTATACTTCTGCCTCTGAAAGGTTTTTTATGGAGGAAATGCAGAGTGGTACCTTTGCTACCCTCTATCATAACATTTCCTCCTTCATCACAATAATTTTTCAGTATTTTGAACACCCTTGGGTAGTTAAAATACCTCTATTGCTACTTCTGGGGAACATGGTTTCGGTTTTGTCTAAGGTTGGCAAGCAATTTAAGAGTATCACCCGGAGATCTGCCCCAAGGCTGGATAGTTATGAATGGCAGGGCGTGTGGAACAGCATGGGCAAATGCCTGGGGCGGTGGGCACCTCCGGTGTTTTGGAGCTTCACTCCCGAACAAGTGCAGAATCCTGATAAACTAGCAGAATATTTGGAAGAAGTATGCTGTCAGCCTGGCAGCTCCAAGGAGACACAAATCATTGCCATGTGCTGGGGCCTGGCCCATGCCTACCGAACCCTATTTAACACTATGCAAAGGGGAGAGAGGCTCTCTGGGTCTGATGGCAATGTGGCAGGCACTGTGACTACTCCAACCCCTGTGGCAGGCACTGTCACTACTCCAACCCCCACGGCGGGCACTGTAGCTACTCAGACTGTTGCAGCTGAACCAGAGAACCAGCCCATCCCGGTATCAGTTGCCCCTGTACAAAAGAAGAAATCTTGGAAGCGGAAGTCAGCTTGTTTAGTAAGGGAGGAGGAAGATTCTGCTAAGAAGGAGCCAGAGGAAGAGAGTGAGGAGGCAGAGTGCTCTGAAGCAGGGCCATCACAAGCACGGAAGAGGGAAGAGAGCGAGTCATCACTTGAAGAGGAGGAGGAGGAAGAACTTATAAAAGAGACGGTAACTACGCGATCTCTATCCCTGAGTGAATTGCGAGATATGCGAAAGGATTTCAGCCGTCGTCCAGGTGAGCACATTGTCACCTGGCTGCTCCGATGCTGGGATAATGGGGCCAGTAGCCTGGAATTAGAGGGTAGGGAAGCCAAGCAGCTGGGATCCCTTTCTAGGGAAGGGGGCATTGACAAAGCAATTGGAAAAGGTACACAAGTCCTCAGCCTCTGGAGACGACTCCTGTCGGGTGTGAAGGAAAGGTATCCCTTCAAGGAAGATGTTCTATGTCACCCAGGCAAGTGGACCACCATGGAGAAAGGTATCCAGTACCTGAGGGAGCTAGCGGTGCTGGAAGTGATTTATGGTGACTTGGACAATGGACAATCATCCAAAGATCCAGATGAAGTCAATTGCACGCAACCTATGTGGCGGAAGTTTGTACGGAGTGCACCATCATCATATGCCAACTCATTAGCAGTAATGGCCTGGAAGGACGGAGAGAGACCAACGGTGGATGAATTGGCTGGCCAACTCCGGCAATACGAAGAAAGTCTCTCCTCCTCCCTACGGTCCTGCGTGTCTGCTATAGAGAAACTGTCCCAGGAGTTCCGGCAATTCAAAGAGGATATGCCCTACCCTCCACCCATACGGACCAGTGTCTCAGCCATTAGGAGTAAGCGCTCTTCTGTTCAAGAGAGAAGATACAGAGGATACACACCGCGAGCCACCCTGTGGTTTCAATTGCGTGACTACGGAGAGGACATGAGGAGGTGGGATGGAAAACCTACCTCGACCCTAGAGGCACGAGTACGCGAGCTGCAAGGAAAAACAATTACAAAAGGGGGTTCAGGTTCCTCAAGGAAAATCGTCGCTCCACTTTCCAGTGGGCAGCTTCCCAGAAAGAATAGAAGAGCTGATCTCACCTCTGATCCTCTTGAAGGGACTTCTGATTCCTATTTGCAAGAAGTGGGTAACGAGTACTATGAGCAGGATTAGAGGGGCCCTGCCTCCAGCCAGGCGGAGGAGAGGGACAACCGAGTTTATTGGACTGTGTGGATTAGATGGCCTGGCACATCAGACCCACAGGAATATAAGGCTTTAGTGGACACCGGTGCACAATGTACCCTGATGCCATCAAGCCATATAGGGGCAGAACCCATCTGTATTTCCGGAGTGACAGGGGGATCCCAACAGCTGACTGTGCTGGAGGCCGAAGTGAGCCTAACTGGGAATGAGTGGCAGAAGCACCCCATTGTGACTGGCCCGGAGGCTCCGTGCATCCTGGGCATAGACTACCTCAGCAGAGGGTATTTCAAGGACCCAAAAGGGTACCGGTGGGCTTTTGGTATAGCTGCCTTGGAGACGGAAGAAATTAAACAGCTGTCCACCTTGCCTGGTCTCTCAGAGGACCCTTCTGTGGTGGGGTTGCTCAGGGTCAAAGAACAACAGGTGCCGATCGCTACCACAACAGTGCACCGGCGGCAATATCGCACCAACAGAGACTCCTTGATCCCCATCCATGAGCTGATTCGTCGGCTGGAGAGCCAAGGAGTGATCAGCAAGACTCGCTCACCCTTCAACAGCCCCATATGGCCAGTGCGAAAGTCTAATGGAGAGTGGAGACTGACAGTAGACTATCATGGCCTGAATGAAGTCACGCCGCCATTGAGCGCTGCCGTGCTGGACATGCTAGAATTTCAATATGAACTGGAGTCGAAGGCAGCCAAGTGGTACGCCACCATTGATATTGCTAACGCGTTTTTCTCGATCCCTTTGGCGGCAGAGTGCAGGCCACAGTTTGCTTTCACTTGGAGGGGTGTCCAATACACCTGGAATCGACTTCCCCAGGGGTGGAAACACAGCCCTACCATTTGCCATGGGCTGATACAAACTGCACTGGAACAGGGTGAAGCTCCAGAGCATCTGCAATACATTGATGACATCATCGTATCGGGCAACACAGCAGAAGAAGTTTTCGAGAAAGGGAAGAAAATAATTCAAGTCCTTCTGAAAGCTGGTTTTGCTATAAAACAAAGTAAAGTCAAGGGACCTGCACAAGAGATCCAGTTTTTAGGAATAAAATGGCCAATACTCTATCTTTATACTGACTCATGGATGGTGGCAAATGCTCTATGGTGGTGGCTGCAGCAATGGAAGCAGAGCAACTGGCAACGCAGAGGCAAGCCCATCTGGGCTGCTGAATTGTGGCAAGATATTGCTGCCCGACTAGAGAATCTCGTCATAAAAGTACGTCACGTAGATGCTCACGTACCCAAGAGTCGGGCCACCGAAGAACATCAAAACAACCATCAGGTGGATCAGGCTGCTAAGATTGAAGTGGCTCAGGTGGATCTGGACTGGCAACATAAGGGTGAATTATTTATAGCTCGGTGGGCCCATGACACCTCAGGCCATCAGGTAAGAGATGCAACATATAGATGGGCTCGGGATCGAGGGGTGGACCTGACCATGGATGCTATTGCACAGGTTATCCATGAATGTGAGACGTGTGCTGCGATCAAACAAGCCAAGCGGTTAAAGCCCCTCTGGTATGAAGGACGATGGTTGAAATATAAATATGGGGAGACCTGGCAGATTGACTATATCACACTTCCACAAACTCGCCAAGGCAAGCGCTATGTGCTTACCATGGTGGAAGCAACCACCGGATGGCTGGAAACATACCCTGTGCCCCATGCCACCGCCCGGAACACTATCCTGGGCCTTGAAAAGCAAGTCTTATGGCGACATGGCACCCCCGAAAGAATTGAGTCAGACAATGAGACTCATTTCCGAAACAACCTCATAGACACCTGGGCCAAAGAGCACGGCACTGAGTGGGTGTATCATATCCCCTATCATGCACCAGCTTCCGGAAAAATTGAACGATACAACGGACTGTTAAAGACTACACTGAGAGCAATGGGTGACGGGACATTCAAACATTGGGATAAACATTTAGCCAAAGCCACCTGGTTAGTCAACACTAGGGGATCTACTAATAGAGCCGGCCCTGCCCAATCAAAACTTCTACGTACTGTAGAAGGGGATAAAGTCCCTGTGGTGCATGTGAGAAACATGCTGGGGAAGACAGTCTGGGTTACTCCTGCATTAGGAAAAGGCAAACCCGTTCGTGGGATTGCCTTTGCCCAGGGACCTGGGTGCACTTGGTGGGTAATGCGGAAGGATGGGGAAGTCCGATGTGTACCTCAAGGAGACTTGATGTTGGGTGAAAACAGTCAATGATTTGAATTGTATTATGTTAATTGTTCAGTATGACATTACTACTATGGCTGCTATCTACCATATCAATGGTATTATAGTAAGAATCACCCAGACTGATGAAGAATGAGCTTCACTGAAACCAAGCAACGTGCAGCAGTGATGAAACCAGAACTGGCTTCAGCAGCTTGCGCCCAACAAATCCCTCGAGACTGACATCTTCGACCTGCAGATCATGGACATGGACCGTGCCAGATGACAATCCAACACCACATACCATCTCCCCTGCCTTGAGAGACTGCTATGATGGATGAAGCCCAGAGTCATGGACTGACTGAACTCCATAGACATTTTAAAGTGATGGCCCATGGACTAAGGAAGTGATATCTGTGTGTATATATTAGAAGACAGGAAGAGTAATAATGAATAATTGGAATGTATTGAAAAGTATAGGACCTGGGCATGACGTAAATGGTATGGAATAAGGGGTGGATACTGTCCTGGTTTCAGCCAGGATAGAGCTGGTTTTCCTCACAGACGCTAGTGTGAGACTGTGTTTTGGATTTGGGGTGAGAAACTGTTGATAATGTTTTGGGTTGTTGCTAAGCAGGCAAGGACAGTCGAGCTTCTTGTGCTGGCCTGCCAGCGAGCAGGCTGGGGGTGCACGGGGAGCTGGGAGGGGACACAGCCGGGACAGCTGACCCAGGCTGGCCAAAGAGAGATTCCCTACCATCCGATGTCATGCCCAGTACATAAACTGGAGTTGGCCGGGGGGTGGAAATCGCTGCTCGGGGACGGGCTGTCGATCACGGGGTGGTGAGCAATTTCTGTATTGGGCCTCACTTGTTCTTGTACATTCCTTTGTTGGTATTATCATTATTGTTCCCTTCTTTCTTTCTGTCCTATTAAACCGTGTTTATCTCAACCCAGGAGGTTTTTTTCCTAATTCTCTCCCCCGTCCCACTGTGGGAGGGGGAGTGAGTGAGCAGCTGCATGGTGCTTAGTTGCCGGCTGGGGCTAAACCACGACACCTGGTCAGCGTCTTTGGTACTACTTCAAGTGAAGAACAATTCCCCCTCCCCCCCCGCCCCTTACATCTTCTCACTTCACGGTGAAAGATGTGTCATATAAATGTTGTGTGCAAAACAAACCTTCCAGCGAAGTTCCAAAATGCCAGTGCTGAATGCCTCGCCTCCTGCTAGTTCTTTCTGCCCAGAAGAGATCTGGAGTGCCATATGTTGATGTAACAAAGGGAAGATACAAATCTAGAAGTGGTCTTGAGGCTAGCAAATGACCAATGACCTGAGGACTGCATTTAGGAGAAGGCTCTGAGCTCTAGATAAATCTGTGCACACTGTAAGCACAAAAGGCTAAGCCAGGAAACAAGGGGTCCTGTGATTTTGAATGGTTTTTTTTCCCCCCAAGGGGCTTGGACAATAGGAAAAACAGTGAGGTGGTTTAGAAGACAAGCAAGCATGAGTAAATGCATCTGTCTTTTTTTGAGTCCTGTTCAATCTGTAAATCAAAAGTTTAAAGCTGTTACGTTAATGAGCACATCAGATTTGCAGCTTTCCTCTAGCTTTTTTTCCCACACATCTCAAATTTTGCCCATAATGAATATGATAAAAACATGTTTTATTAGGCAGTTAAGCTGATCCAGTAGTACAAATGCAGCCTCGAGTTTGCTCCGGCTACTTTTAATTTTGCTAAGACAAGCTTTCCCCTGTATGGGGGTTAAGCTGATTTAATGCTCTAATATGCTGAAGCATTCCTAATGTTTAGGAAGGCATATTTTAGTTACAGGTAATACGGAATAGGAGTCTGTATGTGTACGTTTGTTCTTGGGTCTTTATTCTAAAGCTTTTGGACAGCATTGCTTTGTAAGAAAAAAGAATGCTCTGAAATAACACATAACAAAGTCTTCTGTTGGAGAAGTTTGTAAATATGAAGCATCAAAAACATCAGCTTTGGTCTGCTGGAAACGTTGTGAGACTAAGCCTGCTTGTTTACAGCAAAAGAAATATGCTTCTCAGTCTGTCTTAGTATTTGCTTTTAATACAAGCCCATCAAGTAGTCTTTCTGCATCAATGGGATAGCTATGTTAGATTAAAGCAAGTCATTGCAGTTACCCATATCTTTAACAGGACGTGTACGTAAGTGAGATGTGAATGGGTGCTTTGAAGGAACACATTGATAGTGTCTTCAGTTTTTCATTGTGTAGCGTTTTCCTTGAGCAAAAACTAGTTTTTAGAGTTGCCGAGGAAGAGGAGCTGCTTTGAGTGCTCTTTTGAGTACAATGGGTGTAGTTGGTTTCCCTCTCCTTCATTACTTTAACCTTACGAAAGGTGTCTTCTAACCAGATGTGCCGTAGGCATCAACATCTTAAATGAGGACTGCTTTGGTAACCGTAACATTTCCTTAAAAATTTTTCTGGGTAAGGTTTCTTACTCATAAAATGTCGTTTATTCCATAACTAAATGCTCTTCAGAGTTCTAGTTTTTATTTTTGTAAGCTCCTATTAAGAGATACTTGACTTCTGGATATGACTTAGGCACCGTTGGTAGGTGCCTAGTAAAATAGCACAAATGTAAAACATTGAAAACTAGTTCTGTTGATTTTATTAGATTCTCTAAGGTGTATCTTAAACATTTAGGAAATAATTTTGTAGCCCATGGTTCAGTTTCTTCATTTAGGCATTTGAAAACACTGTTTTTGAAAGAATCAAGCTTGATGCACGCCTCTCACTCCAGGGATTCTTCTTGTTATCGTCCGTCAGTGTCAGATTCTCTTTCTGAGGTAGTCCAAAGCTTCAAGAAGCTGAAAGAAACTGCTATTACCACTAGGAGGCGAAGTGCTCTATGTTATGTCTGAGCATGTTTGTTGTCCAGGAACTTACTCTTTGAATACCGCCTTGTGTTTGTTTTCTTGTCAGCTATTGTTTTTTCCAAAGTTAGAAGAATAGGGAATTAAAAGTAATCCAAACCCAACCCCTCTTCTCAAGGGCTGTGTAGAAGGGGTGTGGTAGACCTGAACTCTCATCTCTAAAACTGGAACGCACATTTCTTTTGTCCACAATTCTGTCCTTTTGCTAGCCTGAGATAGAGTGCTCTGCTGACTAGGTGTGTGTCAATCTTTCCCGTAGCTGTCAAAGCAGGGCACACTCAACCAGTCTTTGGATTTGTATGTGCATTCTTTTAAATACTTTGCTCTTTGTTTATGAAAGTATTGTTCCTTTCACCTTAAGCTTGTAAATCTGGCAGCTGAAGACCTGCATCTGTCTTTTTCTGAGTCCTGTCTTCTAATAAGACTTACAGTTTAGAACTTATGAACATCTCAGGCGCATTTGTGGCATAACTTCAGTCTTGAATTCTGTGGCGTTGTAAGGGCTGCTGGGCATTCATTACATCTTCGCTGCCAATGTCTTTAGTGGCTGGGAAAATAAGCCCTTGAAATGGCAGGGGTCTTCTGTGTGTGGTTGTGAAGAGCCAGGGGTTTTGACCTAATCAGTTAAACTTGCTGTAGAAAAAGCTTTTAAGTTGCATTTGGTAGCTGCACAGACAAAAAACTGTCTTAAATATTTCACTGAGCAATACTCAACTTCTGCTTGAGATGACTGCATTGATTCTGAAGAACTTTATCACTTTAATTTGCGTAATTTTTATTTGCGTAGTTTCCTGCTTCATGAAGTGTGAGTATACAAATTCAGAGTTTCTGTGAAAGCAAAAGCTGCAGCGACTGTGTGAGTATGATTATGAGAAAGCAAATCTTCTATAAAACTTTATTCTTAAAATAAGCTTTTAATTGGTTAATTTTTGTGTGAGTAAAGCTTAATGATTGTGTTTTGATCAAATGAATCACATATTCCTGTGCAGTGAGGTTTTGTTGTGAAACTATTTAATCAACTGTGGACTGCAACTCATGGCATTAGAGATGTTGTGCTCTTACACCTCAAATCTCTTGTGTCTAAAAAAACCCAAAAACCTAACCCCCAGCCCCCTAAACAAATGAAACCCTTAATGAAAGGAAGAAGCTTCAGATTTTTGCAAGAAGGGAACATGTTTGCTTAATATAAGCTATGCACTTCTCTGCTGCTCTTTATTTTGCTGGATATCGTTTCAAAACACACAGAAGTGGAGTAAGTACAAATTACCCAGGTAACGGTAAGGTAAAATACGAGCACCTGAAGTAGGATGTGTTTAATGTGCTTCACGGGTAATATTCACCACTCCCCACGGGCAGGCAGGTGTTCAGCCATCTCCAGGGAAGCAGGGCTCCATCAGGCGTAACGGTTTCTTGGGAAGACAGGTGCCATAACTCTGAACGTCCCTCCACCCCTTCCTCCTTCTTCGTCCCAGCTTTATATACTGAGCATGATGTCATATGGTATGGAATATCTCTTTGGCCAGCCTGGGTCAGCTGTCCTGGCTGTGTCCCCTCCCAGCTTCCCGTGCACCCCCAGCCTTCTCTGGGGGCAGGCCAGCACGAGAAGCTGGACTGTCCTTGACTACTTAGCAACAACTCAAAACATCAGCATGTTATCAACATTTTCTCATCCCAAATCCAAAACATAGACTCACACCAGCTTCTGTGAAGAAAATTAACTCTACCCTGGCTGAAACCAGGACAGATGTGTTTAAGGTGCTTCACAGGTAATATATAATTTCAGGAGCATCGTCCACCGGCACAAAGCATCCTGAAGGCTAGCGATAGGGAGCATACATAAAGACCCTTTCGTTTCTCTTTCTCCTTCCTTCCACGCTACTTTCTTTTTTTCCTTCCTCCAATAAGGGCTGTTTGGTGTTGTCCAAGTAGGTTTCAAAGTAGATTTTTGAAAGGAAATGGGTAGCTCCTAAAATGCAATAGGTTGGCTAATCAACAGCTATTAGGCTTTCTTGCCTTGGTGACTATGATGCTACATGTATCTTATTGTAGGAATAAACATTACAATTATTTCACAGAACGTTAGTTGCTTCTGTATCCCTTTAAGAAGATGAACTGTGTTTCAAGTGACTGAAAATTCTTGCTAAGATTGCTAGGAAGTTAGCGCTATGCATTTAGAAAACAAAGCAAGTAGCCTCTAAAACGACTTTATTTAATTTATTTTTAAATGGGAAAAGGACTCGGCAGACAGTCTGAATTTGATGTAAGAAGTGATGTTTCCTGGGAACTTGTCATAGAATAAAAGACTGGTGAATGCAACCTCGCAATGATTTCCAGTGAAACAGGATTTACTTACCCTACAGTTTGCAGAAATTAATGGAAAAGACCAGGACAAGAAGTCTGTCACCTACATAGGTAGATTCAAGGGACACTGGATCAGTGATAAGTTGCTTATTGGAGAGTTTATCTGTAGCTTGCTTGTTGGAGTTTCCTGAATGAAAGATACCAGACAAATGGAGGTTTAAGGTATTCATACTAAATACCTAATCTTTTTCAAATGCCTAAAGGGAGGCCTGAATGGCTAGTAGAGCTCATGACACTTAAGTAATCGTTTTGCAAAAGCTGTAACAAGCTTTTTTTTCTTTTGATGGTAGTTGAAATGCTGACATTAGTATTGACTGTTCCCTGTAAAGGTCGTAAGAGGGAGCTGTGAATTTAAAGGAGAGAGTGTCTGTGATGGAGGAGGAAGCTGTTGAGTGTCTGGCTAGCTACATACATGTTTCCGGCATTGTGTTTCTAAATGCAGCTGTAACAAGTGTAAATGAAACCAGTAATTACTCTGTAGTTTAAAGTTGTCATTTCTCTTGCTTGAGGCAAGCAGTTCACCCTTATAATTTGCGCAAATACATTGAAGATTTGTACTCTGGGAATTAGGGTGGTAAATCACTGAAGTATTTTGTGGATGTCTTTGGGAAAATCATTTATTAAAATATGCCGCATTTCTTGCTTTTAAATATTACGCTTGAAAAAAAAGGATCCCTGAAAGAAATCATAGGGAAGAAGTAGATTTGCTTTTGGTGCTGGTATAATCACTTTGACATATTTTTTTGTCACATGTGTTGATCTGTCACATGAATTCCTCCTGAAGTCATAACATGTTCTTCCGTGTTCTTTTTAACATCACTTACAGAAGTTTTATAAAGCAAACTCTTCTCTAAATTATGTTGTTTATAGCTGCCTTGTCTTGTATGGTGTGTATGCAAACACAAAGGAATACCCTTAGAAGTAGCAGAAATGTTCTTTCAGTGATGCATATATTTCTGTTTGCTACTTGCTCAGCTTGGGTTCAGCTGTGTAAGTGTTGTAGCGCAAAAAGGTGTGGATGCTAGCAACGTGCTCTCCTCACTAACATTGGTTGGACTCAACTACGTACAGAGTTGTTACGTCTTATGGTACAACTTCATGTCATCATTGTGATTTGATATTTCAAATAAAATGTCATGGTAGCCAAGGCAAACTTGACAGCTAATCAATGTAACGTCCAGTAGACTGCTCCACGTGGAATAATATGCTGGCGTTCGAAGTATTCAAGTGGGCAGTAACTTGCATACAGTACAGAAATAATAATTGAGACGTACTGCCTGAAGCTAATAGGTGACCACCCGAGGGCATAGGAAGTCTTTAACACTGCAGTTGTTTGGCTGCAATGCACTGGCCTTCAAGTCGAGCTAAGACTTTGGTAGTGGTTTCTGTAGCACTTCAGTAGCTCCAGAGGGAGTCATAACAGAGCAAGTTGGCCACATGCTACGTGACTGCATCAGTAGCTTGTGTACGTGTTGGAGGTCTGGCTCTTAAAGCTGATGGCAAATAAGAAAATTCCTGGTTTAACCTCTTTTGCGGTATGTGCCGAGGTAAAACTTTTCTTCTGTTATCCTGAAAGCAGGTCTTACATTCTGCATAAAGTTAAACATGAAAAGCTCCTCTTTGTGTAGTCACAGAAAAATGAGTTGTCACTGATTCAGTAACACCTTTCGTATCTCCCCTTCCCATGTTTAAATGGAACAGTCAGTTCTCAATATAGATTTATCTTTTGCAGGAAGAATCCCATTCACTTTCAGCAGTTCAGTCACCCTAACGATGATGACTATCATGAAACGGAGATAGTAACTCAGGACTGAGAGAAGGGGTTAAGGGAATCTTAGCAGTTAATTAGTAGATAAAGTTTGAAATCTTGTTAGCTATTGCGTAAAGTAACTGGAACAAGAGATCTGTAGTTCCTTACAAAGACAGTTCCTGATAAACCGACAGGAGTGAGAAGACTTGTGGCTCCTCACAAGGACGGTCCCCGATAAGAACCAGGAGAGTGCCTCAAGAACCGGCTGAAACTGACCTTGTGGTTTGGACGAAAACCAAAGAGCAATTGAGTCTGCGTAAGAACAAGGGGTTACTAGTGGTGACGAAGAGGAGCCACCGGCCTTCATCCTCATGACCCTCAGCGACCACCACCAGAAGGCACTGCGCAAGCGCAGATGGGAGGAGTTCATGGAAATAACATCTTGGAACTCATGTCTATACGAAGCGGGGACAGATCATGCATATGTATAGGCATATTGCGAAACTTTATGTGTATGCAACACTTTGCTGTATATATTTGAAGTAAGTGCCGCGTTGGGGTGCGCAGGGTTTTTGGTGGGACTACCCCCCCGTGCTGCCCAGCGCTGAATAAACATACCTCCTTTACAGTCTTGCAGATTGTGGAGTCTGTTTTCGGCACATCAGGACAACAATGATGATCGGCCCGAATGTCCGTATGGAACGGCGTGCTAGAGGTAAGAAGCACTGTACAAAATGGCTTTTCTTCTTTTACAGGTTAAGAATGTTCTCCCACGGAATTGCAAAATGACATTAGGATAATGAGTAATTCTAGATGTTAAATCTTGACTGCAGCCTTCTGAAATTTACTGTGGGCAGACTGCTACTGTAACCAAGGTGGTAGGGAATTAAACTAAAATAGGGTTAGAAAATAGATTTGTGAATTTGTAGCAAGTTGTAACTATAAGAACATTATGCACCAGCAATGCTGCTCGAGAACCCACCGAACCCTTCCCATCTTGATTTAATTATCAAGGAGTTAAGTGCAACATTGTGATCATGGTATTATGTTTTGTTCTAATAACAAGTAGCTAGAAAGAAGGAACACCTTGGTCAGTTCTGTGGTCCGGTGGATAAGCAATTATTCATTCTATAGTCTTGTCTTAAAACAAAGGACTGTGGGGTGAATGATTGCATATTGGACCGACAGCCCGTGAAGGCCTATTGAGCGTTGCCAAGCCTAAGTGAACTTTGTAGGAAAGGTAATTCCAGCAGGGGGAGGTCGCGACCACCGACTCAGAGACCACCCACTCAAGAAACCCTCCGACTCAAAAGATTAAGGAAGTAAAATCTCAAGAAATCATAGTGAGCATGCGTGGTCATTTACATGTGAGGCGAGGGATATTTAACCAATCATTGTATGGACACTTGATGAATATGTATTAATCTTGCCTATAAATGTTTGATTTTTGAACTGATCGAGCGAACACGGTTTAGGAGGAGCTATCCCCCGTGTTCCCGGCGCCGTGAATAAAGAATGCCTGCCTTTTAACACTTCATTGGTGTTACGAGGTTTATTCCCGATTTCGGTGACACTACCACTAAAGCACTAAAGTCTGTGCAAAATATTTGTTAGTGGTTTCAGCTGGCAAACATGGAAACTTGACTTTTGGAACCTATTCAATGACCTAGAAATCAACGCCTTTTCACTTGTCAACATGCAGTAAACTGTTCTTCTTTTATACATGTGTATATGTATATGTTTATGTTTATGTTTATGTATGTGTATACACACACGTACACACATACACAAAAATTTATTATTACATGTCGTTCCCGTTATGTAACTCTTAGTTTAAATTTAGAGAAAGTATTTGTTGAGATTTTGTACAAAAACTCTATTTTAATCAGTATTTGATTTGTTAAAAAGCATAATTTAAGTAACAGCAATAAAGTCCAGTTTATGGCTGACTGGTACAGCTTCTTTTTAAAAACTGTTGTTTTTCTTCAAAAAATTGTTTTATTCCATTTTGTTTCTCAATGTCTGGGTTTTACACTTTTATTTAGCAGAGTTTAATGACCGCTTTGTAACAGACACAACAGACAAAGGATGTACTTTGAGGCAATAGCACTTCTGTGTGGGCATACGGAAACTTAACAGCTGCTGTATTAAAGATTGTGCCTGAGCAGAAACATTTTCTCCCCTCTCTCCAAGAAAGTGTGGTGATCCTGAAGAGCGTGTTCTCTATGGACTGCAACAAAATGAGGGCAGCTTTTAAGAAAAAGCCATGTTATATTTAGCTAATGCATAAAAATTTTCTTTTCTGAGAAACATCTATGAGAGAAATTTCTCATCTTGGGATGAGAAATCCGGGTTTATCCTGGTCACGAAATTGCCAGTGTACTTTTCAGGAGTACAGTGGATACTTTATCCAACACTGTCTCTTCTTCCAGATGAGACAACCTCTCTGCTGTATTAGTTGATCATTTCTTAGTCTGTGTTTCATTCTTTGGAGTTAGAGGAAAGGACACACCCATGAAGCAATGATAATTCTTTCAACAAAGCAACAAATGTAATTTGAAGGGTTTTTGTGTTTTGGGGTTTTTTTTAATTGTCTTTATCTGTTGGCTCCTACTTGAAGGGAGCACAATTGAATGGTCTAGAGGCTACGCCTTGAGTCAGGATCAAATGGCCTGATGCTGACAATAGTCGTAGAACACTGAAATAGGCAATTCTTTTTGTTTCAGTACAGTGTATTTAATAGGAAGCTGTACTTCCTTTTTCATTCAGATAACTATCACTTCTAATGCACACGTAATGTACTTGGGCAGTAACTATGGAACTGTAAATCAACTTGAAGTGTGTAAATTTGTCACAAGTTATTTGACATAAAAATAAGATTTTTCTGATACAGACTAACTGTTACTCTGTTCTTTGAAGAATAAGAAAACATAAATAAACAACTGATTTTACAAGGCAGCCTTCACAGCAAGGGTATCTTGTAAAATATACAGGAAATTCTGCTGTTGCAGAAATGAATCTCCAGTTTCAAGTAATGTCACATGGTATGTCATTCTTAAATAGTGGGCTTTAATTGTTGCTTATTTTCAGAAGCAAAAATTAGGACAACTGAACAGGTTTTCTGCCAAAGTTAGAATTTTTAAAAATTTTCTTCAGAAAAATAAATGGAGTTGAAACTATTTTAACATGCAGCCCTGCGAAAAGCCTCTGATATGCTAACATGACAAATTAGCACAACGTAAGTTGGACCAAGTTAAAACAATAGAGCAGCATTGGATAACTGTTTGGGAAGGGATAAATCTGTGTGTTAATGGCCTGGATCACAGCCTGAATGAGGGGAACATTTATTGTTGTATTGATTTTATTGTATTGATCCAAGAGTGCGTTGACTTTAAATTTTCTTTTGATGCTATTTTTTTATGGAAGACATACAAACTTGTAAACTGAGTTTGATGGATTGCAGCAGCATACGGCAGAAGTGAGTAATCTTGCTGAAGAATCCTTCTGTGGCCTCTCCCCGTGATCCTTAGAGACAAGCAGTTCTTTCCAAACTCTTTGATTTTACCAAACTATTTAATTTGTAGCCCTACGTTGCAGAATGTGGAAGCTACGCCTGGATGCCCAAGACCTGGGATGCACTGTGCACGCATTGTACTTTATGCACCAGAAGTTATGTTCTGGTTTCATTTTTAGTGAGAGTAAATACTTGGATCAATTCTTGTTATATGCTGGATAAATGCGTCTCATGCTACAACTTTGGAAACTATCTCATCTCTTGGTTTTGATCAACCATCTTTTTCTTTTTTTATTTGATGCTGAAACAAGAGGTACTCTTATGTAACCTGATTTTTTTTTTCTACCCTCCTTTCTATACGCTGAGACACTGCAGTAAAGCACTCGTCACAGAATTTTCTTTTAAAAAGAAACTAAAATTATCCATAAAACACCAAAGAGCTCTGGGGCTTGTTAAGTGTGGAACAAGATGGCGAATCAAGCTTTTACTGTTTTCTTTTTCGCAGGAAGAATCCACAGCACAAGCCAGAATACAGGCACAGTGTACCTCCAGGTAAGCCAAGTTCTTCAGTATAGCTCAAAGTGGGGGAGGAACCGCCAAACCCAGTAATAGATACCAAAATTTTGGAATAAAGTGCTTTCATGTACTGTACGTGAATAACGCTGCATTTGCAGCTTACTCTGTGTTGCCCTGCACCCTTGCTCTTCTCAGGCATGAGGTTTTGCCCTTGTCTGTTGTAAGGAAGGTTGCTTGGCCGCTGCAAACCTGCACTCACTTTTTCAAATGTTTTTCAGCTGCAGGGAGATGGGCTGGGTCAGACACAATTGACACAGTTTGGATGCCTTGTGTCTTGTGAATTGACAGAAATGCTGTGTGGCGAGTGGCTATTTTCATGAGTTTCATAGCTTTTGTTGAAAATGAAACATGGAATAGTGTGATATTACCTGACATCTGTATTCTACTTCCTCCATTCAGAGCTGGAGTATTACAACGAAAACAGGGAATATATTTAGGTGTTACTGAAGTATTTATCCACATTTCAAATAGCTGCTGCAGTAAATTATTTCTATAGGTTTTCTTCCATCCCCATCGAAAAAAGTGTACGCAGAGCTGTACAGATGTACAGAAATCTTAAGATTTCATACTTACTTTTTATTCTTATTTTTCTTTTGATAGGAAATCCTCAGGTAACATACAGCTTTAAAGTCTTGTGATGCTTTAAAATAAACATTGCAAGCATGACTGTCGTCTTTTTTATTTTATTTTAAATTTTTTTGACCAGTCATTTTCTTACTGAGAGAACAAATTTTTGCATGTATGTTCTCTTGAGGCATAGAGGGAATAGAATTAAAACGGAATCTGAGTTTCTATTCTAACATTTTCTAGTCTTTTATATTCCAGTAAACAGATTTGTTGAAAAACACAGGGGCGTGCACTGTTTATCTTTTGTCTGCTCTTAAAGAATTCAAAGAGATACTTTGCATTTTTTGTGCCTTCTCTGATGCAAGTCCAATGACTTGGAGATTTTTTTCCACTTGAAATCCCAATGCAATAAATAATACTTCAGAGGAGAACAGTTATGGAAATGTAATGATAAATGTATTTTACTTTAAAGAATCAGGATTATGACATTATTAAGGAGAAACTGCATGTATGGAAACAATGGTGTAAAATATTTAAATGCTTTGAAATACTCCAATTTTCTGCTTTAAAAAAAATCCCCCCAAACAACCAGTATTGATGATATTTGTCTACAGATGGCATGGTTCACAACTGTAAGAACAGTTCATCTGGGTAATCTCTCAGGAATCATTCAGTACAAAAAAGGGGGGGGGGGTTGGGCAACGGGGTAGTTTTTATACTTGTAAATACAGCGCAACCATTGCAGCATTTATTTTAATAGGTCAGTCTTCTATTGTAGCAACATCTATGAATAACCCTTATGCTAGGTTACTGTACTCTGTGCTGACTAGTAACTTTCCTTTCTTTAGTAACTGAAAGAGGAACCCGACAACGAACTTCAAAAAATGGTGAGTATATTCTGTTACGAATGGGCACATCAGCATAGGAGGCAACCGATCTCCTTTGGGTTTTGGGGGGTATTTGATAGTGCTGGAGAGGCTTGATAATACTTACCCGAGGAGAAAGCAGTCGTCATTTTGGTAAAACCCTGCTTGCTTTTTTACAAGGAATAGTGCTGAAAATGAATTTGTGCCACGCTTCCTGGATGAGTCTACCTGTACTGCCCTGGAAGCAGGCAAGAAAACAAACGTTTTAAGGAGACACGCATGTGGCTCAATTGATTCTTCCTTCCTTACACAGGGGTCATAATAGGATGAAAGGAATCCAGTATTTCATCCACAACTAGTTAAGGTTGCCCTGTAAAGATTGATTGCTCTTGAAACAGAGAGAGATTCCTTCTGCATTGCATTGACCTTGAAATAACTTTCAAGTGATATCTGTGCATGTGTTCATGAGCTTTTTTTATACTTACTATGAGGTATCGCTGTTTCAGGTAAGTTGCTGGCTTGGTAGGACACTGAAGCGTAGAAGAAGGTTAATGCCTTTGAGTTGGGGGCAGCTTTCACTGTAAACTACGTATATGTCCTTCTCACTTCAGTTTCTAGTCGTCGGTGAGGGTTATGTAGTAGCACAGGCAAGCTGTAGTCTCTCTTGATAATGTAAATTGTAATATTGTGTATACCTCCTCCATTTACCAGTGGCGCACCTAGCTGGCTTTGCTGCCGCCGACAATGTTCACTCCAGGTTTAGATATCCTTTAAGTCTGTTTCCAGGTTTCTTTTGTGTCTCAGCTTCTGCATGTGAAGCTTCCTGTTCTTTCTGAAAGAATTTAAAAGGGAGCTTTGAAGAGCAGTCTGAAAGTCTAACGATACACAGTCTTCATTTTCACTGGCCTGAACACGGCACGAGGATGTGGAGCTGCTGCATCTCAAGTGAAAGTGGAAACTGGCTTGTCTTCCTTGACGGTCAAGGTGTGGCTGGGCATTTCCTAAAACATTTTCCCCAAAACAGAGAGATCTGCTTTCTAGAGAAAAAGAAATAAAAGTGCAAATAGGTGTAGTGTTTTGGCCTCCGTTTCTGTTATGGGTGGATGCAAGAGGTTGCTTTTGTATTTTCCACTGAGAAATTTCTTTCCCATCCCATTTGCTTCTCAGGTACGTGTGCACTTTTGCAATCACTGAATGCTTGATATTGTTGTATCAGTGCAGTAGCATATTCTGAAGCCCCATCTTGATCGCTGCTCCCTTGTAGAAATGTGTGTTACGGCATGCTGAGAATTGTTAGCAGCACTGTAAGAGCAGTGAGCGATTAAGATTTTATAATGAAGGAAGTTGGACTGTGTGCATTATCTAAAGGCTAAATCTAATCTTGAAGGCTTTAAACAGTAGCTGTGCCTTTCATAAGAACACCTTCCTTACCCAAATCCTGTGTGTACAGCTCATGGCAGGTGGTCAGCCAAGTGTGACTATGGAAGGAAAAGTGCTTCTGTTGTAAACGTGTAAAACTTTAACTCGGAAGTGAAATTCAATCTGTGAAATTCAGCTCTTTTACTAAGTAAGGACCAGGGAAGATTTGATATTCTGTGCGCAGGACAAAGAAGGGAGTTAGTCAATTAAAGTGCTGTTCATATTTGCTGATTTCCCCCCCCATCCCCCACCCCGATGTCTTCTTGATGGGCTTGCTTAGCTCTCTTGAGGGCAAAGCTTGTAAAAGGTTGGGCTCAGCAAATGCACATCTGAGGCAGTTGTACCGAGCCGTGCAAAGTCACACACGCAGTCAGGGCTCCATCAACCTGTATTTTGTGCTGTTTGGCACAACTGCATTGTTAAGCACAGCAGGATTAATTTCTGTGCAAGTGTATTTAAACTCCACTAGCCAAGAAAAAGGTACCATCTACATGACATTTGACATGTTTAATTTTTAACATTTTTTTAGTCTAATTTCTACCAGAGAGATTGTAAATTTCCTGTAAAGAATGTGGTCTATCTTCTGAGAATCAATCTAAGGCTCATTACTGGGGGAATGGTTGTAAGGGAGGAAGCAGGAAAAAAAAGTGAGAGTTATGCTGTCATTAAATTGTCACTACTGAATGACCTCACTACATTTTTGCTCCTTAGATGAATGACCTGCTGTGGCTGTGGACTGTGCAGGATTCTCCTACACACTTCTTTGTAGGTTTCCTAGCAAGCTAATCAAGCTCACTTCCAAATTGAACTCTCTGAAAGAGGTGGTCAGCAAACTTTTTCTCCCCACATGAAGCAGATACCTTCAGAGAAAGTTTCAAGGGTTTCTTGATAAATATAGTACTAGGGAACAGGCAGAACTGTGCTTAATGAGCAGCGTTAGGGGCTGTGGGGCTGAATTAAACTGTAGCTGAAAGAGGTGGAATAGGAAGACGTGGAAGGAAGTGCATCGTTCACTGCTGAAATCTAAAAGCGTTGATTGAGGGAAAACATAGTATGCGCCTCCTGCATTTGTAGGAAAAAAAAAAATAGTCTGATGGAAGTAATCAGTATTTTGCCAGAATTCCTACTTCTGTTGCAAAATACCTCCCAGAGTGCTGTGAAGCTGAAGAAGAGCTTTTATTTGCTGAGCGGGTTTGGGCTTTATTATTCTTGTCAGCTGACAAGAGGGATTTTGTTCTTACTGTATTTAGCATCTTTGTTTTGACCTCTCCCGTCCAAGACATAATTCATTCTGCAGGACCATAGTCTGGGATTCTTATAAGAAATTCTGATGGTAAACATGGACATGATTAAGTTCCTCTGAAGGCTGATAAACAATAAACTAGCAAGCATAACAGTGGATTACAACTCAAATTGGCAGTTGGCATTTTCTGGATTTTCTGCTGGGTGGTGCACAGTGGGTCCTTCCAAGAATACCAGTTGCCAGCCGTAGGATTTTTCTCAGTTATGTTCTTGGCTGCGTCACACACGGCTGGCGTTCTAGGAGGTCATTTAGTGCCTCTGTGGCACAACTCACCTATAAAATTGTGTATCCTTGAGAAATTTGACTAATGCCGTAACATGCTTTTGAAAACCTTGGGTGAGAGTTGCTATAGAGTATAAAATGTTCATCAGACCATAAGATAATTCTGGAATAGTAATGTTCCCACTAGTAGAAAAACATAACTAATAGAGGATGTGATCTGACTAGATAAGATACCGATGTTCTCATTTGTTCACCACACGCGTAGCTTGAGTGCCTGGGGCTCTGACCCGAGACTGCAAGAGGTAGCTAAGAAATGCTTACGGTTAAGATAAATGTTGATGATTTGAACTGGGGTCTGTAGCTGAGGAAAAAAGCCCCCACGTTTATAGTTTCACATGAAAGATGATGATAAGAATTGCTCAACAGATAAATTATCTGTACAAGATCATTGACAGGCTATCTCTAGACGAGCTAAGAACGCAAAAATTGGAGGCTGGGAAGAAGAGGAATGAACATGGTTTTACTCAGAGGTATGACTTAAGGGCAGAGTAACATGACTGGGATATTAACAGACTGTGGCTAGTTAGGAATTGCGGACACGTGAGAAAAAGGGGAGACAATGTAGGCTTGTAGAGCAAGGGTTACGCACATCTGCCAAAATCTGGAAGCCGTGGAAATAAACTTGATGAAGGTTCACAGCTGCTGATAAATAAAAGAAGGCAGTGCTGCCCTGGCAGCAGCTTTGTGCAGACACTGACAAGTCAGATGGATAAGGCTTCTTCAAATACCAGAATTATCCTGCCTCTGGGACACTTAAACATGTGCCAACATATTCGAGCAATTAAAAGAATACTGCAAAACAAGCTGTGTAAAAAAGTTTAGGAACGTGCTGCAAAGAGCATCTGTCTCTTGTAAATAGAGGTTTCTGAGTCTTTGATTTCTGCTGATACAAAGTATTGTGAAGTTACTACGAAGGCAGAAGGCAATTTCATCACAAAATGTAAGTTGTGAACAGGATGGATGGACAGCAGATTAGAAGGCAGCGTGATAGAATAGACCGAACCGGGAAACAGGTAGGCTGCACCCAGCTCGGGAAGGTGGCATTCAGCATTTGTTGTTTCCTTACGCCGTGTTTGGAAAAGAAGCACAGACTATTCCGCGTGGATCCCAGTTGAGAATGTGGGAGGTGAGTGAGGTAGCAGGTTCCCTTCTCTCTCCTGAAGCTCATGAAAGAAGTGAATGGAAGTTAAAAGCAGAGTCAGATTCCAGAGATTTATGAATATAAAATAGCCCTAAGTAAGTATGGATGAAGGCAGAAAATCTAGGGTCAAAATAGCTGCCTAGCAATAGCCAGAGGCTGAGTGGCAAGAGAGCTGTATTGTTTAGACACAGACGTAGCAGGAAGATGACCAGGGAAATTGTGTGCGCCACTCCTTAAGGAAAGGAGAGCTATCAGAAGACATTATCTGATATTGTCATCTTCTGATATCAGAAGACATTATCAGAAGAGGCCTGATACTGTTTTCCAAGTGCTGGAAGAAAAGCCAGTAAGGAAAACTTTCTAAGTGATCAGACTGGTAAGTGCTGCGGTAGGTGTCAGAGAGAGATGGTACAGCTGTTCATGAGTCTTGAAAATCAAAATAGTAAGCATTGGGTAGAGTGCGTTAGTCGATTCTCTCTCTCCTCTTGAGGAGAGAGACTAACTAGATGGTCTCTGGAAGGTCTCTTTCTTTCTGTGTTTATGATTCATGAATATATGACATTTTTGTCCCTACAGGAAAAAGGGCTGTGGAGAAAGAAGGTGATGATGATGAACCAAATGAATATGACCTTAATGACAGCTTTATAGATGATGAGGAAGAGGAGTGTGAGCCTACTGATGAAGACTCTGACTGGGAACCAAGTTCAGAAGACAAGGATAATGAAGATGTTGAAACACTTTTGCAGGAAGCACATAGATTTGTTAAGACCAAAAAGTAGCTGCGCAGAACAACATTACAAACGTCTGATCTGACTTAAAACATGGATGTGCAAGGAGAGGAATTGTGAGGAATGAGTGATTTGTGTAAAGAAAATCTAGTGAATATATGCTTGAAGCAAATGTCATTTATATTGAAATAAAGGAATGTATGTAGGGCATGACCATAAACAGGGGAGTGGTGTTAAATGGAAGAAACCATAATCTTTATGTAACTTCCTGATGTGTATAGCTTATGTAGCTTCTTGATATGTGTATGTTAGTTCCTGATATACTAGTGCAAACCCGTGTTGTAGGTAACCGCAGAAATGTCAAGAAGTTGTATAGCCAAATAAGGTAGCATTATATAAGTAGAATAACAGAGCGCATGCGCCAACAGAAAGGTCATGTAGAGTGCACTGACGAAGAGGAGCATCTTCCTCCCAACGACCACCGGACGACCACCTAGAAAAGGATGAAGCATGCGCAGACCGGGGAACGCACTTAGAGGAGGAGTCATCTTCCGAGAAAAAGGCGGAGAAAGGCGAGAAAGGAAGCCTAGAAAAGTACAAAGGAGGGGATTGTAAGAAGTGAAGGTGTGCCCCGGCGCACCCAGCACTGTTTGCTTGCCTCTATTCGTTTAATAAATTGTAAACTTAAATTGGAATCCTGTTTGGGACTAAATCATTTATCACAGACTTGTTTGGAAAACTGGTTTTTCCTCATTGATGTAGGCACTACAGGAAGATTTTAATGGGGGCAGGGGGATTCAGCAATGCCTTTCTTGTCTATGTGTCTCCCTGTGTTTCACCACGCGCACGTTAAAAAATTTCTTCCACCCCTCTGATCATTTTTGTGGCCCTCCTCTGGACCCACTCCAGCATGTCCATGTCTTTCCTGTGCTGAGGGGCTCCAGAGCCGGACACAGTACTCCAGGTAGGGTCTCACCAGAGCGGAATTAGAGGGGCAGAATCACCTCCCTCGACCTGCTGGCCACGCTGCTTTTGATGCAGCCCAGGATACAGTTGGCCTTCTGGCCTGTGAGCGCACATCGCCAGCTCATGTCCAGGTTTTCATCCAGCAGTACCCCCAAGTCCATCTCAGCACGGCTGCTCTCAATCCCTTCATCCCCCAGCCCGTACTGATACTGGTCTTTGAGCATTCCAGTGGAGGCTTAGACCTGTAAAAGAGGGATTTGGACCCTATAAATGAGAGTCTGGACCCTTAAAACAAGAGTTTGGAAGTTAAAAATGGGGCTTTGGGCCCTAAAGATAGGGCTGTGGAAATGAAATTGAGGCTTTTAACCCTCAAATTAGGATTTGTGCCCTCAAATGATGCTTTGGTAGCAAAAACTAAGGCTTTTCACCCTACAAGTGGGTCTTTGGAGGCTCAAAATGAGGCTTTGCACATTAAAGAAATGAGGCTATGTACCCTAAATGAGGAGTTGGGCCCTTAAAACGAGGCTTTGGGCCCTTAAAATGAGGCTTTGGGCCCTCCAAATGAGTATCTGGAGCCTCAGAATGACGCTTTGGGCTCTCCAAATTGCAGACTGGATCCTAAAACTTAGACTTTAGTTCCTGAAAATGAGGCTTTGGTAGCTGAACGTGAGGCTTTGGAAGCTAAAAATAAGGGCTTGGGCCTGAAAATGAGCCAAAGGCCATATGGCTTTGGACTCTAAAACTCAGGCTTTGGAACGTCAAAATCAGACGTCAGGCCTTAAAAATGCTGCTCTGGGCCCTTAAAATGAGTCTTTGAAACTTCAAAGCGGAGCTTGGTACCTATAAAGTAGGCTTTGGCACTAAAAATGCATCTTTGGACTTTAAAAATTAGACCTTGCAAACTAAAATGGAGCCTTTGGACCATTAAAATGAAGCTGCTCTCTAGAAAGAGGCTTTCTGCAGCTTAAAATGAGGGTTTCGATCGAAAAATGAAACTGTGGGCCCTAAAAAAAGGCTATGGGTAATACCAGACAAGTTTGGACCCTAAAAATGAAGCTTTGGGCACTATAAATGAATCATTGAATACTAAAAGAGAGGTTGGACCATAAAAACGAGGGTTTGGAAACCCAGGATGTGGCTTGGACCCTAAAAATGACTAGCTGAATCCTAAAACTGAGCCTTTGGAGCCTGAAAATCACAGAATCACAGAATCATTAAGGTTGGAAAAGACCTTTAAGATCATCAAGTCCAACCATCCACCCAACACCACCATGCCCACTAAACCATGTCGCAAAGTGCCACGTCCACGTGTTTTTTCAATATTTCCAGTGATAGCGACTCCACTACTTCCCTGGGCAGCCCGTTCCAATGTTTCACCACTCTCTCAGTGAAGAATTTTTTCCTAATATCCACTCTATACCTCCCCTGCTGCAACTTGAGGCCATTTCCTCTCATTCTATCACTTGTTACTTGGGAGAAAAGACCAACACCCACCTCACCACAACCCCCTTTCTGGTAGTTGTGAAGAGCGACAAGGTCACCCCTCAGCTTCCTCTTGTCCAGGCTAAAGAACCCGAGTTGCCTCAGCTGCTCTTCATAAGACTTGTGCTCTGGACCCTTCGCCAGCTTCGTTGTCCTTCCCTGGACACGCTCCAGCAATTCAGTTTCTTTCTCGTAGTGAGGGGCCTGATGCTCTCTCACTCCAAACACATAGAGAGACCCTCACCACATTGGTCTCATGTACATATCCACACTGAAAACTCACTGCTCTTCCAGGATACTACTGTATAACCGCGTGGTTATAAAAGTCTCTCCACTGCTCCGTGCACAGGCAGAGCCTGAATCCCAGGTTACATTTGATGGCCCCGTGTTATGCAGAAGGTGTTCACTTCTGCCCACCAGATCTGTGAAGCTCTCCATAGACCAAGCTTTCTCATGCTTGCTGTCATTTTCATGCCTCCCTTTGTGAATGGGCAGATGGAATGTCAGCAGATTTTTAGGACAGGAATTGGGGATGAAACTCAACTATCTGCAATTTGGATCTGCAGTATTGTCATCTCCGGAGCTCTGCACAGGTCTCTGGTCTTTCCATCTGTAGGAAAGGGACAGGAAAGAGCCAAAATATTTGAGGCCATGGAGTGGTGGCTCCGTCCTCATATACCAGCAGTTGGGTGAGGGACCTGTGACAACACACACGCTACCAAATCCAAAGACAAGGCTTGAACAATGCAGTTACTGCCAATATATATGACCTTGGACTGATAGGATGAGAGGAGACTGTTTGGTTAGCTCAGTGGCATATTTTCTAAGCTGTCAGTAAATAAATGTTTACCTGGAATTATAACCTTGAGTGGAGAGACAGACTGGCAGGAGTGCTCTAACAAGGACGATAAGAAGGAACCGCTTTGCTAGGGTTAGGGTTAGGGAAAAGGGTCCCTCTTCATGTCCCTATCTTCTGTCTTTCCCTCTCTGTCCCATTTCCTGTCCCATCCTTTCTAACTGTAACTCCCTATAATATGGAGCAACAGATGAACTCAGTGAAAGCTTGTTCCCTTTTCTTCACAGCGGAATATGAACCTAAGCAAGAGAAGCAGCAGTCTCTGAGGGAGGACACTAGGGTCCAAGAGGGAGATGGTGTCCTGTTATCTGCACACATCCAATGTTGTGAGTACTTCTGACGCTCGCTGCTGCCTCTGTGCTGGGGTCATGCTTCGGGCTCTGCAGTGGCTCCAGCACAAACACTCCATCCTGGCTTCTAAACACCAATTTCAGTAGTTTCTAGAGCTAAAACGTCACCTAAAATGGAGTCCCTCTTGACGTGCGGAAACAAACTTCACAACTCAAAAGACTTATAAAGCAGATATGTTTATTACAGCGCTGGACGCATGGGGGATATCTCCTCCTAACATGCGTGCCCTGAAACAAAAGTTCATCCTTTATATACCTGAAAGACATGAATATGCACACATTTTCCAAGAAATCACCGCCTCCTTGCTTATCTATTACATTTACATAACGCTGGCATTCCAAAACTCCACTACACATGCGTGGAGGTCTGGGGTGGTCGTCGGTGGTCTTTTGGGGAGTTAGTCCCCTACTCCTTTTTCCCTTTTATGGTCACAGGTCTCTTGAGGATAATTTCTTCTCCTTGGATGTTTGTCCTTTCTGTTGTCCAGCCAAGCGGTTCCTTCTTATCATCCTTGTTAGAGCACTCCTGCCAGTCTGTCTCTACGCTCAAGGTTAAGATATCTTCTCTGTTCTCTTTAATCTCTCAGTCCTTGCTCTTAACTCTTCTTGGTTTTAATTTTCATGAGGCCTGCTTTCCTCGTGATTAACTGTTTACACATAGCTGAAATGTTAGCTGAAATGTTAGAATTGATTAGTGACACATGCTAAAACCTTGTAATTGTTTTAGATCCTTGTTTCATTCCCCCCTTTTCTATTATCCTTGCGAATTCTTTTGCAATCCCTCATAACATACCATTATAATTTGTCCACTGATTAAAATACCTCCCTCTTGCGATTTCGTGTTTGATCTTATTCTTTTTCCACATAACATAATCATCCACACTCTCGAACATCGAATCATACAGCAAGTACATAAAACAAATAAGTAATTTGGTTAATTTGTTAATTTGTTCCAAACTTCTTCAAATCCCCAAGAGGTGTCATCTAAAGATATTCTTATCATGACCTACTCCGTAGTGGGGGTTATTAAATAGAGAGATGTTAACCAGAACTGGAAATCCTATTAGAGATAAGGTTTGGCTAGAATCTCCTAATATTATTATGTATTTCTGTACATTTTTTCCGCCTAACTGGGTGAGATCTTCCCCTTGGTATTGGGATTGGTACAGCCTCCCAAACAAAATTCCGAATGGACTTAAATTCTCTTTAGTTCTTGGTTTTACCCTGATTCGTAATAGAGCTAGTGGGAGCGCTTGGTACCAATGTAGATTCGCTTCTTGACTGATTTTATCTAGCTGTTGTTTAAGTAAATGGTTCATTTTCTCAACTTGTCCACTTGCCTGTGGCCGATATGAGGTCTGTAGTTGCCAGTTTGTTCCTAAAATTTTAGTAACTTGTTGCACTATTTGCACACAAAAATGAGTACCCTTATCTGAGGACATCACGGTTGGTACACCGAACCTAGGGATAATTTCATTTAAAAGTACTCGTGTCACTTCCCTAGCACTATTAGTTCTACAAGGGAAAGCTTCTGGCCAGCACGAAAAGGTATGTATTAATACTAACAAATACCGAACCCCCCCTTTTCTTGGGATTTCAGAAAAGTTTATTTGCCAATTTTGACCTGGAACTTTCCCTTTATCAATACTTCCATGTTTTACACGATTTTCTACCTTTGGATGATTCTTTAAGCATATTTCACATTAATTAACCATGGTTTTTACAGTTTAAAACAAATTCCTGGCTACTATTTGCTTCCTAAGGGAATTATACAAGGCTTCAGTTCCCCAATGAGTCTCGTCGTGTTCTGCTTTTACCAGTTTCCATAATATTCTACAGGGAACTATTATTCTGTTACCTTTTAATTTTGCCCAACCTGATGATTCAACTTCTGCTTCCAAATGTTTAATTAATCTAAGATCCTTGTCATCATAATCAACCAAGTCTGGTAGCAGCAAAACTTTTTCAGGAATCAAACTTAATACCTCACCTTGCTCTGCAGCTCTTTTTGCCTCATGATCTGCCTATTCAAAGGCAAATAAATTGCAGCTTTCAGGGGCCAAGGTGAGGCAAAAGAATGCCTCTTTCAGATCCAATACTGTGAACGATTCATGGGTTTCTTTTAAATTAGTCAATAAGGTGTATGGGTTTGCCACTACCAGGTGTAAATCTTCAGCTATCTTATTTATTGCCTGCGGGTCTTGTGCCAATCTGTAGGCCTTGCCATCAGGCTTTTTTTTTTTTTTTTTAACAGGTGAGGGAGTGCGCCCCAGGCCCAGCTGGCTGGACAGGCCGTGAAGCGGCCTGGGGCTGTGGGACAGGCCTCAGGTGAGGTGCCGGGGCCGCTGCAGGGGGCAAGCAGGGCTGGGGGAGTCAGGGTGCATGGTGCCCAGGGGGGTCTGCCTCCATCTCCTCCCCCTCCCCAGCCCTTGGGTCACCCCTGGGGCTGCTGCGGCCAGGCCTGGCTCCAGCTGACCAGGAGCCCGGGGCAGTTTGGAGCTCCTCCCTGCCACCCCCGGGCAGCCAGCGGGCAAGAGAGACCCCTGCGCCCGCCCAAAGGCCTCGCTCCTTACGGGCAACACAGCCACCGAGAAGGCGAGTGTGGGGAAATGACAGCTCCGCACATGCCCCTGGAACCAACATGGCCACCTGGCATGCCCCAGGACTACAGCTCCCGGCATGCCCTGGGAACCAACAGGGCTGCCTGGGTGTTCTGTGGCCCAGGACTACAGCTCCCGGCATGGCCTGGGGCGCCCCTGCCTGCTGTCTGACCCTGCAGGGACACCATCCCCTGGGCCAGGTGCAGCCCCCCTGCAAGCCCTGGGGCTGCCTGCCTGGGGCTGCCCCGGCCCCGGCCCCCGGCCTCGGCCCCGGCCCCGGCCCCCGGCCCAGGCCCCGCTGCTGCAGGGAGGAGGAGGAGAGAGGGGCAGAGCTGCAGAGAGAGGTGGGGCAGGGCGGTGGGGTGGCAGGAGAGGGACGGGAGATGGACAGAGGGATGAAGAGAACGGGGGAAGAGATGGGCAGGGAGTGGAGGAAGGAAAAATACGGGTGAGGAGCTGGCGCAGGGATAGAGCGGGAAAGAGGTGGAGGGGAAGGGGGCAGCGGGGTGCAGGAAGAAAAAGAGTGATAAGCAGAGGGACAGAGGGGAAAGGGTGAGAAGGGAAGAGGAAGGGGAGAGGGAAAGGGAGAGGCAGGGACAGAGAGCAGGACACAGAGCAAGGGAAGGATGGGAAACAGTGCAGAGAGACTGAGAAACAGAGGGATGTGGATCAGGACAAGGAGATGGAGGACGGAACAGCGATGGCCTCCAGGATGGAGACGGAGGAAGGGCAAAAGGGGACGGGGAGCAGGAGGGAGGCTCAGGGAGAAGGGAGAAGGCCCAGCCAGCTGAGCAGGGGATACAGTCAGGAAGGAAGGGGCAGGCTGCAGGACAGTGGAAAAATAAGACCAAGAAGCAGGACACAGGGACAGAAAAAAGGGAAAGACCGGGAGCAGGAGAGAGAGGTGTGCAGAAAGAAAAAAACAGCAGTGGGCTATAGGACAGATAGGGAAGAGCTAGAAAATACAGGCAGGGAGCTGACCGGAGAAAGGCAAAAATAGCAACAGGTTATGGGGCAGGGAGAGAGGAATTTAAAAAACAGGACTATAGGAGTAATGAGACAGAGCAAGAAAGAGCAAGGAAAAAAATTATGATGGGCTAAAGAGAGGGAGAGGGGGAGGGGTTAAGAAGTGGGGATATGGAGCAAGAGAGAGTGAGATGGAGAAAGGGAAAAAAACAAGTTAGCCAAGGGCTAACAGGAGAGAGAGGGAGGAGTTAAAAAACAGGGACAAAGAACTGGAAAACGAGGCAGAGAAAGGGGAAGGCAGTGACAGGCTACAGGGCAGAGAGGGAGGAATTTGGAAATAGGGACAAGGAGAGAGGCAGAGAAAGTAAAAATAGCTACAGGCTACAGGACAGAGAGAGGGGAATTTTAAGAATGTGGGGACAGGGAGACAGACGAAAGAAAGAAAGAAAGCAAGCAAGAAAGAAGTTGCAATGGGCTGAAAGGACAGAGCGAGAAGAATTTAAAAATAAGGACAGGGAGCTGGGCAGAGGGAGATGGAAAAAGAAAAAATTGTGACAGGCTACAGGGTAGAGAGGGGGGAATTAAAAAATGGGGAAAAAGAGCCGGACAGAGAGGAATAGAGAAAGACCAAAAGTACCAAATGAAGATCACCTTGTAGAGTGGCCAGGGCTGGTGAAAAAAGCCGAGCTGGGGTGAAAAAATCACCCAGCTTTTTTTTGTTTGTTTGCTGGTTGGATTTTCTTTTAAAAATAAATACTATTTAATCTCTAAATACAACTTGCAAGGAAAAAGTACCAGGCTGGACACATTTAAAGCCAATACCTGTCCAACAGCCACACAAATCACCCCTCACTCCTGCTGCTCAGTTCACCGCCTGCCTGCAGGTACAGGCAGCTGCCCTGTTTCGTGAGCGCTCCCCAGGAGCAGCACCACCAAGCAGCTAAGAAAAATGAGCTGCCTGCAAAAACTCAAGAACAGTTTAATTCTGGGCAATTTTCCCTCTTTTTAGGCCTGCTGGTACAGACTTGTCTGGCGAGAGATGGCTCAGGATCACAGCAGGGTCAGCAGCGCTGCTTTCTGGATCACGTGGCAGCAATGGGCAAAGGGACAGGTTGCCAGATCCTGGGGCCAGCCAGGGCCAGGGTCACCCCTGCCTGGTTTTTCCTTGCAAAGCCCCAGCCAGTGCCAGCCCTGCTGCAGCCCTCAGGCTTAGGCTCACAGACCTGGGCATTTCTGCGGGTGCTGCACCCTGCTGGGCCCTACCGCTGACTGCCAGGTGCCCTGGGCTTCCCCTCATCGTCTGCAGCACCAGGGGCATTGCAGAATGCCTTGCCTGCTCCCCACGGCTGTCCTGACCCACACCTGCACCTTGTACGAGCTGTCACACAGCTGATTTGGGGGCAGCAGGTCTGTCTTGTGGCACCCTGGAAATGGGGGCAAAGCAAATGCCATTGCTTCCGTTGCCCATAGCAAATCCCAATGGATGGTTCAAAGCCTCCGAGTGCCTCAGCCTTTCTCCCCAGGAGTTTTTAAGCCAAGCACCTTTTCAGGGTGTGACAGATGATGTGAAAGATGGGTGCTGGTGACATCCTGGTAGCTCTTTCCCACTCCCACTTCCAAGTTGTGATGTTTGAGATCTGGGGCCACCTGGAGACCCTGGCGGAGATCTCCACGGAGTTTGTGTTCAATTTTTTGGCATCTTATGTCTACCATGTGCTAGGGTTATGGGGTCACACTGTTATGGTATGCCAGAGTTTAAGCGAGTTAGGATTAAAGCGTGTTATTGTTATGGGAAGGACCTGGGTTTGTTATGCTATTTTTGCTTCATCCTATGTTCTGAGTGGTCTTTTTTTTTTTTTTTTGAGAGAGTAATTTTTTAGATTGTTTGATTTTTTAGGGTTTGGATAGAGGCCTTTAGTTTGTGTATGAGGTTTAGAATCATAGAATCATAGAATAATTTGGGTTGCAAGGGACCTTTAAAGGTCATCTAGTCCAACCCCCCTGCAATGACATCTTCAACTAGATCCTGTTGCTCAGAGCCCCGACCAACGTGACCTTGAATGTTTCCAGGGATGGAGCATTTACCACCTCTCTGGGCAACCTGTGCCAGTGTTTCACCACCCTCATTGTGAAAAATGTCTTCTTTATATCTAGTCAAAATCTCCCCTCTTTTAGCTTAAAACCATTTCCCCTTGTCCTATCGCAACAGGCCTTGCTAAAAGTCTGTCCCCCCTTCTAGTTGTTTTTTTGTGGTTCTGGTGGTTTGAGTCACATTTTCTGTCTTGCAGTCATCATTTGTGGTCTAACATGTCTGACCGGGACGTCCAGTGTCGTGTTCCTCTGCTCCCTCAGTAAATTTGCAGATGACACCAAGTTGGGTGGGAGTGTTGATCTGCTGGAGGGTAGGAGGGCTCTGCAGAGGCCTCTGGAGAGGCTGGATTGATAGGCGGAGGTCAACCGTATGAGGTTTAACAAGGCCAAGTGCTGGGTCCTGCACTTTGGTCACAACAACCCCATGCAATGCTACAGGCTTGGGGAGGAGTGGCTGGAGAGCTGCCCAGGGAAAAGGGCCTGGGGGTGCTGGTCGACAGCTGGCTGAATATGAGCCAGCAGTGTGCCGAGGTGGCCAAGAAGGCCAACAGTGTCCTAGCCTGTATCAGCAATAGTGTATCCAGAAGGAGTAGGGAAGTGATCATGCCCCTGTGCTCGGCACTGGTGAGACCACACCTCAAATCCTGTGTTCAGGTTTGGGCCCCTCACTACAAAAAGAATGTTGAGGTGCTAGAGCGTGTCCAGAGAAGGGCAACGAAGCTGGTGAGGGGTCTGGAGCACAAGTCTTATGAGGAGCCGCTGAGGGAACTGGGGTTGTTCAGTCTGGACAAGAGGAGGCTGAGGGGAGACCGTATTGCTCTCTACAACTGCCTGAAAGTGGGTTGTGGCGAGGTGGGTGTTGGTCTCTTCTCCCAAGTAACAAGCGATAGAACGAGAGGAAATGGCCTCAAGTTGCTCCAGGGGAGATTTTAACTAGATAGTAGGAAAAATGTTGTCACTGTGAGAGTGGTCAAGCATTGGGACAGGCTGCCCAGGGAGCTGGTGGAGTCACCATCTCTGGAAGTGTTCAAAAAACATGTGGATGTGGCGCTTTGGGACATGGTTTAGTGGGCATGGTGGTGTCGGGTTAACGGTTGGACTTGATGATCTTGAATGTCTTTTCCAACCTTAAAGATTCTGTGATTCTGTGATTTCTGGTGAGTTGGAAGATAGCAAGGTGGATAGGTAGGTTTGGAGGACTTGTGGTCCACGGAGAACGACTGCCAGGCATCTAGTAGGCACTTCTGGGGTCTGGAAGGACTTCTGACCCACAGATAATGACTGCTGGAGGACTCAGTGTGCTTCTGAATTTGTGTGGACTTCCAAATCCATGATCATTTCTCCTGCCTTGAGGAAGAGTCATGGGAGGACACCAGCCGCACAGAAGAACAAGGGTTTCCCCATGGGTACATGGCATTTTGGTTTTTGCTTTTGAGTAAGAACCCTGCAAAGAGGCTGCCATCATTATGTTTAGTGATGTTTTGTCATGTCCTGGGCTGAGGATCAGGTGACTTGAAACATCAGTGAAAAAAGGGTAGAGGTTTGTCTGTGTCTTCTGCATGCTTTGATTTTGAACGTCTGCTCATGGTGGTGACTTCACACAGTCCTTAGCTCCTTTCTCAAGGCATGACGTGTGCTTAGGGTGAGGTTCAACATCCACAATGGTGGATGTGAATCTGTATTTCAAATAGTCTTCCTGATAGTTTTGAATTTTTGGAGGCCCAGCTTCTTCTCAGATCTGATTCAATCATCCTTGTTTTTTCCTGCCAAAAGAGCTTGTAGAAGGAGGAAGAGCAGGAGAAGGGTCAGTTGCTGCTGTTTCTGCATTGGTCGCACATGCTGGCATTATCGATGTTATCTTCCATCTGCCATTTCTGTGCAGGCATCTCATTTTAAGCCACTTGGCCATTTTGTGAGGGGTAGTGGACTCAATGGGAGACTGTTTGTTCCTCATTAGTGCCTCAGGGGTTTACCTGCCATTTTGGTTTGTTTGTTTTGTATTTGCTGTGCTTAATTTAAGAAACTTACTTTATCTCTTTGGATTTCTGTCCTTCAAGGAAGCGTCTAGGATTCCTACCCAGGCGTGGTGTGTCCAGAAAGGACTGTCCTGGTACACTGCTGTCAGTCTTCAGTGTAGTGAAATAGTGTAATGGTGCATGTTTAACAGTCATGTAACTCAAGTGCATTTTAAATATACGAGCTTTGCCCTTGTTCCTGATGTGTCTGGGAGATAATTCTCAGCAGGCCATAAACAGTCTTCTGTGCTTTACCAGTTTAAATTAGTCTGCCTCCAGAAATGTCTTCCTTGGTGCCTGCACAGAGCAAGAACCTCCAGTAGCAAGGGCATGCGGACCCTTGGGCAGCTTCAAAGCATTGGATACTTGTAAATAGATTAAAAAAACAGCCCCCAGGTAGCAGTGTGTCTAAGTCCACCTGACTCTCCACACTTACTCAGCATGTCAAAAGTTTTTGTGGATAAGGGCAGATGAAGTCAGTATAGTCTATAGGCAGGTGTTATAGCTGGCCAATAGGCAGTTTATCTAAAGAAATCAAAATTTACCTTTGAATGGAGTTGCATGCCTTTAGATGTTGGGGGGTGTATTACTTTCTCCTTCCTTGGTCTGAGCACAGAGCAGGGAGAGATGTTTGCGTCTGGGGGAGACTCACTCCACAACCATCATCAGCCTCAGGGCTTGTGTTCCTTGATGGAGGAGTAACTGCTTGGGATAGTTTCGCTTGTGTGGTGCTTCTCATTCTGCTCCCAGGTTTTCTCATTAATGCTTTCTCTTTGGTTAATTTGTTTTTACAGTATTTTGTGAAGGTTCTCCATTCATAGCTCTGAGTACCTCTTTTTTAGTTTAGTTTAGTATTGTTTTTTAAATGGCAGGTAAGTGACATGATCCTTTCTTTGAAAACCCATAACAGCTCTGGAGTTTACCTTGGGAGCAGAGAAGATGGGGACCCTTTAGAGGAGAGAAGAGAATTTAATACGAGAAACACTTCAGCAGTATGCATCTTGTGAGAATGAAAGTACTTGCTTTAACTTTTTTTTGGTTGCTTCTGCATTGTTTAGCAGTAACTACTTTAAAGGGTGATTACTTCAGCAAAAGAAGAAGAGAGCACTTCCGATTTCTGTGTCTGACTAAAAGAACTAGCCTGAACATACAGAAAACTGAGGTGCAGAGCCATTTTTTTGTCATTATTGTGTACCACGCCTGACTTGTAGAACTTCCCTGTGCGCAGTGTGGTGGTTTGTGCATAGCGTTGTCCAGTCTTCTTTTTGAACTGAGCAAGTTCCTCTTTCACAGCTTTTTTAGTAATTTTTCACTTGACATGCAACTTCTTGCTCTTCACGTGTCAGCTAAGGCTTCCAAAAAGACAGGAAGATGGATCAGCGAGGAGGTGGGGCGTTCCTGCATTCATTTCTGGCATCTGGTCTGTGATGCTGGGTCCACACCCCTATCAGTTGCCAGATGCGAGGCAAAAGGTTTATCCTCATAAAAATTACTTGTCTAACTTCAGAAACCATCCACATAGACTTCAAATTTCTTTTCATAATCTGTTTGTGCACTAGTAGAGAAACTGAGTTTTTTTCAGGGCTGTGGCTGTGCAAGAGATTTTAGGAGATTGTGATCTGTCCCTCAACTCTCAGTTGGGGCAATGAAGAGTTTGAGAAAGTCATGGATGTTTTTTACATTCTCCAAAGTAGTTTGTTCTTATGCAGCTTCTAGCCAGAGGTTCAATATTTGCAGTCAGCCTTTGTACAGTGCCTATAACCTTTTTTTTTCTTGCATGATCTTTGTGCACAGGAGTTCACAGAATCACAGAGTAACTAAGGTTGGAAAAGACCTTTAAGATCATCAAGTCCAACCATCAACCCAACACCACCACACCACCATGCCCACTAAACCATATCCTGAAGTGCCACGCCTTGTCTCTTACATTGAAATGGTCATCTCTGTAGGTAAATGCTGCACGTCTTTGTATAGATGCTGGACAGACTAGAAGCTGGAATGCCAATGTAGGAGGGCAGCTTGATGCTAGGATCATGCTGTAGCTCTCACAACCAAGGAGACTGGGGGGAAAAGAGACAAACGGAGGGAGCAAGGAAGGGCATTCAGCAAGAGACCGTCCCCACTGCTCCCAGGGTGTTAATGTGCCGCTCCTCTAGTGTCAGAAGAGGTGACATGCGAGAGACACAGCTTGTCATTCCTTGATCCTGACTTTATAACTCCCTTGAACCACTTACCTTGAAAACCAGGGATAGAGCCTTTCTCTTAAGAACGTATGTTAGAGGTACAAGTGCACAGGGGCAGCAATGTGAACAGTGGGCAGTGAGAATAGGCAATGTCTCCCTCCAGGGAGAGGGAGCTTGCTAGTCCCATCTTCTGATGGTGGGATGTCGCGGGCTTTAGCATCTTGCAGAACGATATTCTTGAGAGGATGAGAAACAGGGAACTGCTCATCTGTCTTCCTAAGAGCCAGCAACTGGAGCTACACTTGGGCTCCAAGTGTATGGCAAAATCTGTTTTCCTACTAATTAGC
This sequence comes from Phaethon aethereus, assembly GCF_964289735.1. NCBI lineage: Eukaryota > Metazoa > Chordata > Aves > Phaethontiformes > Phaethontidae > Phaethon > Phaethon aethereus. Next base: position 130,886 of record NW_028113805.1, on the reverse strand, counting down.
TGGCATGTAGTAAAATGAATGTGTCCTATCTTCATATGCCCGTGGCAAATCAAAGTGGGCTGGTCCCCACGTGGAGCTGCTCCAGGCAATGTTGTGGTAGCCTGGTGACTTCATCACCGAGGCTTTTCCTTATTTAGCTTTTTGGTTCAGACTTCCCACCTTGTTTCCTGACGTTTAAGACCCATCCCAAGTCTGTGTTGCCATACCTGTGGTTTGTAGAATACCCACTGTTCTTGCAAGTGGTTGAAGAAATTGTTGAAGCAATGTCAAGCTTCCTCATCCAGAGCTGTTCTGGTTGGAGTAAAAGAGAAAAATGAAGATTCCTGTCCTGGAATTTTCCTGGGGGAAATTTTCAAGACACCCTACCCCACCCTCTTCCATGTTAAGGTTGTAAATAGTTTTCACAGTGGAAGTTCATTTACAAATAATCCAGTGTTCCTGAAACGAAAGCCGTTTGTGTTACTCCTCCATTGTGATGTCTTTCAACAATGTTGAGTCACTGCAGTGTTAAATATTTTGGTTTGTGGCACATTTGCTGCCTTCTCACGCTTTCCCCTCCTGACCCCAGGCTGTGCTTTCTTCCTTGTTACCACCTGCGTGAGGGTCCCTGCAGCAATGTCAGAGGGAAACGGTGTGTGGGTTTGTGTGTTGCAAGCCCTCTGACCAGCCTGGCCTGCAGTGGTGGGTGTGAGTCAAAACTATAATTTTCATAAAGCAATAGAAGTGATTTGGGAAAAAACCTCCAGTTTTTCATGAAACTGGATATGAAATTTTCCAAGCTGTTTCCGGAAAAGAAATCATGCGAGTTGGAGCTACTGTGTATTTCTGATCGGTGAGCATCTAATGATTTTGTCTCAAATTTAAAACTTTCCCACAAAAAGCTTAAGCTTTGCAGAAACTAAAATGTATCTCGGGAAGATCTTACCAGTTGGTAATCTGCTGCTGTGTGGTGTGGTCACGAATGAGTGGTTTAGGCCGCTTAAAGAATCACCGCCACAGACATTAGAAAGCAAATTATTTTAAAATAAATTTGTGAAAAGTGTGACTTAAGAGAATTTGATGGCAAGGTCCCCTCTATTACTTATTCAACATGGAAAAAGCATACAACGAGAAATCAAATTAGAACTGAGTTGGAATGATATACACATGGATAGGAGGAAATGGTTTTTACAGACTCGGGGAAGTTGAATCGGGTTAGTATGACTTATATGTGGATTAAGGAAAGAAAATGATGGAGACCCTGCTGTTGAATCATGAGGTTCAGAGTGGACTGGAATCCACTTGGTCAATGGTTTATGTCTAGAGATTGTGTATAGGGAAAGATGAGGGATGCCTTCCCATTGAATCACGAGATTCAGAGCAGACCCCCTTGCTTTCTAAAGTCCTTCTCAGAGAAAAGTCTAGGTGTGGCTGAATCCACTCCTAGTCCCAGATTTGGTCAATGGCTTATGACTAAAGGAATCAAGTGCTGGAGATTTTGGTGTGGTGATGTAGCCTATGATTTTGTGCTTTCTGTAACTTTAGGATGTCAACAATCTAATATAAAATAGCAGCAATGAAAATTCACTAACACTGTTAAGGTAAATCACAGTATTAAATCATATAATTTCCTCATAAAGCTTAACAACACAACAACGTAAAACTTAATAAGATTCTCTAATTACGCATGCACGTACATAGACGTGGATACAGAGATAGAAAAGATAGGTATATGTGGGAGGAGAGAGAGAGAGAGAGATATACACCAAGGTATCTATTAAAAGTTTCCCCTAGAATTCCATGAAATACTCAATGTCAAATGCTTTTGCATTTTCTCAACAGGCGAAGAGTTGAGCTTCAAACAGGGGTTTCAGCCCAGGTTCGTGCCAGTGCTCCAAACTGATCAAGAACTTGAGAGCTCATGAGCTCCGAGAGGCGTCCCCCTCAGAGGGGAGCCAGGTTGCAGCCTGCTGCGGTCCGGGAGAGCTCAAAGGGTCTCACCTGGAACCGCTGTTTAGAGGGTCGGGAGATAATTGACTTTCGGCATCAGTGAACTTCCATGCTGGCCACAACCCAGACAGTTAATTTCTCAAGTCTCTGGTAGCACTGGTGCCAGTTGTTCCAGCGTTGTCAGGAGATGGTTAGTTACTCCTGTTCTTGTTCCGCACCCTGGTCAGGCAACCGCATTCCTGGTGCAATCAGTGCCATCCCCCACCTCAGCTATGCAAGAGTGCTTGGTATGGTCAAGGGGCTCTCAACCACCAACCTCTTTGTTCAAAGGCCAAGGCTTGCCAGGCAACTGTATTCCTCAGGTTGTAGAGCGGCCCAGGTGCAAGGCAAGGAAGGGGGCATATATAAACTCGTAGCACAAATTAGTTTATTCTATCAGTCTGCATCCACTAGTTGAGGATTATAATCTCTTGTCAAGAGTAATTGAGCATATGTTTAGAAGATAAGTGACAGCATCACGTTTCTGACAGCAACTAACCTCGTCCTGGCCCTCCCTATTGCTTGGAGATGGGCCTATTTGCAGAGGGATGTAATTTTAAATGGTAGCCATCCTGCTTCAAGACAGGAGTGGGCACTTGGTGCATGGCAGAAATGGTGGCAAGCTGTGTTTACTTCTTCATTTCTGAGACCTGCAGTCGAGTTCCTCCTTAGCAGTGGCAATTTCAGTCACAGCAATAAATGCAGAGTAAGGTTCTTGTTCTGGAGGTGCAGCAAATTCAGTAAGGCACCCAGCTGAGGAGTCTGTCTGTCCGTCTGGGCTGTCCTTCCCCAGCTGACAGCAGGCTAGTGGCCTTTGACAGATCTGGAGTTGTGTTTGTTGGAAATAAATACCTATTCTGCTCAAATTTCAAGGAGCGGCCAGCCTGCCTCTGTTACAATCCCAGGTAGAGCAGGTCTTTGCAGCCAAGCACCAGTGCTGTAAATCCAGCTCCACCTCCTGCCCAGTCTGTCTGGCCGTGGTCAGGTCTGGGACAGGAGCCTCAGTTCACATTTGGGGGTTTGGGCAGCTGGGTACAGGCTTTCTGTCCTGGCTTTGGGTGAGACATGACATGCAGGAGGTTTCAGCAACTTTGTTTTAATGTCTTGGTGACTGTGGCCCGTGGGCCAGCCCTGCTGGAGAGCAAATGTGTGCAGGTCCATACATCCGGACTCTGCTCTTATCACCTGTCCTCTTGCATCGTGGAGGAAGGTTACTGTAATAAAGTGAGAACTGAAATTCTGCATTTTCTTTGATCAAGAAAAGGAAAATTCTGTAACTACAGGATTTTTGAATATTTCAGATCCTCAAGATATAAACATGGATCACCCCATTAGAGGATTTGTGCCTCTGTTCTGTGGATCATACAGCCTTAAGATAGCCCTTTTATATTTTAATTTTTCCAAGTTATTTCCAAGTCTCGTGTAGGACATGTGATGCAATCCTCTAACAGGCAGCTGGGTGCTATTTGTGTGCTCTGTGTGCCGTTTGGCTGCGGGTCCCTTCCTGCCTGCACTGTTGTGGGATGTTTCAGCAGAGGCAGGTCTGTGGCTGCCGGCCCTGCAGTGGTCCTGCCGCGGGGCTGCGTCCTGCCCTTGGCTGCAGCCCTGACCCTGTGGAGAACTGGGCCCCGTGAGTGGTGGGGATGGCCATCACGTGCATCCTGCAAGTTGACAGCACAACCAGGGGACCACAGTTTGGGCTCCTGCACTTTGGGCACCACTGTGGTGGTGGGGATGCACCAAGTCAGGCTGGGGAGGGGGTTGTGTCACTGGGGACCTGCTTCCCAGAAGTGCATTGCCTGCTGCACTGCTTTTCTGTCATTCAGCCCTGTTGAGCAGGAAGACCTAGAAACTGGGGAGTTGCTTTTTACCTTTTTGCATCTCTGGTGGATGAGGGGGTGGGCATAACTGTGTGATGGTTCACTTTGTGCTTCTGCCTCCTGTGGAAGGGAGTGAAGGCATCGCATAGGAAAAGCAGCAGCACCCTCCTGGCTGCAGGGTACGTGCCACGGTGGGATTGTCTTTTTTCTCCAGAGCTTGCCAGTACATGGCGTTAGACAGCGCTTTAGTGTGGGACGCCTTCCCGTGCTGAGGAGAGAGGGAAGGGGAAGTTAATCCATGCCTGGGATTGCTCTGACCTGCCCTGGTGCTCAGAGATGTTGATATTGGAGGAACTTGCACCAGACACAACAAGCAGGATGCAGAAACTACCTCCTTTTTCTTTATTCCCCGTGTCCTCTTTTGCCTCAAGCATTTATTGTCACTGATTTGTCTTCTCCTTGCCTTCTCTCACAGGCCTTGAAGTGACGTCATGGCAGATCACAGAATCACAGAATCATTAAAATTGGAGAAGAGCTTTAAGATCATCAAGTCCAACCATCAACCCAACACCACTATGCCCACTAAACCACGTCCTGAAGTGCCACGTCAACATGTTTTCTGAACACTTCCAGTGATGGTGACTCCACCACCTCCCTGGGCAGCCTGTTCCAATGTTTAACCATGCTCTCAGTAAAGAAATTTTTCCTAAGTTCTAGTCTAAATCCCCTGGCACAACTTGAGGCCATTTCCTCTTGTCCTATTGCTAGTTACCTGGGAGAAGAAACCAACACCCACCTCACTACAACCTCCTTTCAGGAATGGCATGCACATGCCATTTCAGATGCAGATGCCATTGCAGATGCCACTGCAGATGCAAATACAATTTCAGATGCAGTTGCCCGCGGACATGTTTCTGAAGACGCAGGTGCCATTGCCGACACCATTGCAGATGCAGAGAGCATTACAGACAGCTCTGGAGAAATGACATCTGAAACGGTATCTACATCTCCAAGGGTAGTTGCAATGGTATCTGCATCTGCATCTTGCTACAGGTTACAAAATCTTGGAATAGAAGCTGTTCTGCATAATATCCTTGGCTTCTTTTTCTTTTTTCTTTTTTATTCCACCCCAGGTGAACAAAGCAAAGACGGACAGGGTCTTTGTGCTTGAGGACAGGAGGTGTCATTTTAACTAGAACTTCAGATTGCCCGAGCTTTTTTCCTTTTTGCTTTGCCTTTTTTCAACCAGATACACCCATATGTGGTATATAATGGCTGCTGCATTTCCTATAGGGCCTGCAGGAGGACAGAGGCAGGCGAGGGGGTGCTGGGGTGGAAGGTGACATCGCTGGGGTGTGGTGAGGTCACTAGTGTGGGAGGAAGCGGATTGGTCACTGAGTTGCTCAGTGCCTGCCAGCTCCGAGAGCAGAGAGCTGGCGGGGGGGCAGAGGAGAAGTGGGCTGGGGGGATGGCAAGGGGCCAGCAGCGAGGTAACACCTGGGTTGGGGGCTGCTGAGGTCACTTCTGCCAGAGATGCTGATAGGGTAGGAGCAGGCACGTGGCTTGGCTGTTCCTTGTGAGGTCACTCCTGTCTCTGCAGGTGATAGGCCAGCAGCGTGCAAATGGCTTGGAAGTCCCTTGTGAGGTCACTTCTTCCCGAGACCCTGATAGGCCAGGAGGAGGCTGATGGCTGGGTGGGTGTTGGTGAGGTCCCTTCAGCTGGAGCTGCTGCCAGGCCAGCAGCAGGCTGGAGGGGCATTGTTGGGTCTCTCCTCTCCACTGTGGGCCCTGCCTTGCTCCTTCTTCCGCCAGCTTTTATTGCTGAGCACGACATCATATGGTGTGGAATATGTCTTTGGTCTGGTGGGGTCAGCTGTCCCAGCTTGTCCCCTCACAACTTCTTGCCCACCCCCAGCCTACTCGCTGGTGGGTCAGAGCGAGGAACAGAGAAGCCCTTGACGCTGTGCAGGCACTGCTCAGTGACAGCTGACACAGCCATGTTTTATCTGGAGGCTTTTGGTCACAAATCCAAAACACAGCACCATACGGGCTGCTGCTGAAGAAAACTAACTCCATCGCAGCCGAAACCAATGCTGTGAAGCACATCCTACTCCTACCACGAGAGCAACACAAAGCCGAGAGTGTTCGGTCACACGGGAGGGGCTGTTTTACCCCAAAGGCTTTCCATCCCACCTCTTGAAACAGCCTGACCACAGCCAACCCCTAAACCCTGCCTGCCCAGACGGGCTCCCAGTAGCAGAGACATGCGGGTGCAGGGGGCAGACGCAATTATTTGGAAAAGGAGCAGGGAGAAAGGGGGTGACTGTTTCTCAGGACAAGAGGGAAAATCTCTTGCCTCTCTCCCCAGCTGTGCCATCTCCTTGCTGGTGTCATAATGGGCCTCCAAATGACGTGGACTGATGTCACAGGGTGGTGCCCTGCATCCCAGGGAGGTTTCTCCAGCGCCGCGGCAGTGCTGGCACTTCCTGGCGAGGCCTGGGCACTGCTCAGGGGCTCCTCACTGCTGCCCTTTGGAGCTGCTCCACAGCCGGGAGCGGGGCTGGGAGGCAGCGGGGCTGTACTGGGGGACCCTCGACTGACAAGCAGGACCCTTGCTGACAGTCAGAGCAGGGGCACATCGGAGATGTTGAGTTTTGGGCAAGGAGCCGCACAGAGCATCCTCTTCCCCAAGATGAGGGCAAGTGGTAAGCGTGATGGTGGGCTGCTGCACCGTGGCTGTCAGCTTGGAGCTGAGCTACTTGTTCGCCATGCTCCTGCAGCTCTGCACCAAGGCTGAGGGGTTTGGGAGCTCCTTCCTGAGGGGTTGCACTAGGGCTGTCCACTGCCCAAAGCTGCAGCTGCTGTGCTGCGGGGGTGGCTGGACAGGGCTGGGGGCTGTTGTGTGAGAGCGCTGCCTGAGGGTCCCTCTGGGCTCGGGGGACTGTGTGGCTGCCAGAACTGCCAGGCTGGTACGGGGCTCCTGTGGGCATGGCTTGGTCCCCTTAAAAGGGGAAACCGTTCAGGGCCAGCTGTCTCTGGGAGTTGGCAGTCTGAAATGGGGGCACAGTCCAGCTCCACAGCCATGGCAGTGTTCTTCTGGGATGTCTGTGTACTTCAGCATCAGTCATCCCCCGGGTAGGGAGCTTGCCGAGCGTCTGTGAGCTGTCTGGTCTGGAGCCTGAGACCTCTTTCCTTTGCTTTGCAGCAGTCGTGGCTATCTGGGGAGCTGTGTCTGATTACATCATGGGACAGCTGAAGGTGGACAAGGTGGGCGGGTGTCCTGGTCCCCCTCACCATGCCGGGGTTCAGTCCTCCTGAGAGGCCTGGGCCCCGAGGAACGATCCCCCCCTGAGCACCACAGCAGCACGCCGAGACCACCTTGTGTGCCCAGAACAGCTTCTGAGAGCCAGTCTGAGAAAGCACCCAGCATGCCGTAGGGCTTCACTCTTCCCTGTGGTCAGAGTGGAGAGACCAAGCAGAGGGACTGGGCATGATGCTTGGACTGTGCCAAGGACTAAGTGCCAGGGGTATTCCCTGTGCTGGAAGTGGCTGGGATCTTCTCTAGCCAAGAGATGTTCACAAACATTTTGAGGAGGAGAAGTAAAAAAATGGAGAACATGTTTTTTTTCCAAAGCTTTCACTTTTCCTATCTCTAAGGTACTCATTTATCAGCCAGCCGTTTTGTCTTTTCCCTGGGCAGGGTGTCCTGGTTGCAGGACTTGGGACCTTCGCTACCATCCAAGAGCAATTCCACGGCAAGTAAGTGGTGTTTGTGGTTTACAGACCCACCTTCCAGCTGGGCATTGATGAGTTATGGGTGTGGGAGCTTGCGCTCCCCACAGTGATTTATCCCTGCTGAGAAGGCCACCCTAAGCTTTCCCCCTCCAGGTCTAGGGGGTCATGGGTTGCGTGCTCCTTGTTCCTTGGAAGGGGCTGGGAGAAGTAGCCAATTGCCACCAAAGGTCAGGGGACAGCTTGAGCTCCCCCAAAACAAATGGCTTCCCAAGAGCTGTTTCTACAAATGACCTTTTCTCTAGAATTTTGTTATGGAACTTGCATGGAAATTGGGCCTGCTGTGGCAGTGACAATGTTCCTCCTCCTTGCAGCCAATGTCAAGATCGAGCTGCAGAACTACAAGCAGCTGTCATGAGCTGGCACCTCCTAACCGTGGCATGTTGTGGAGAATCATGTGCAAGAGTGTCACCCGAGACTAAGGGGATAGACAGGTTGAAGCATGATGAGGATGTTAAGGAGGAGGAGGGGGAGGAGGAAACATGAGAAGCAGGCAACAGGAGGCAACATGCGTAGGATTTAGCAATAGGAGGCACGAAGAAGAAAAAAGGAGCAGGAGGAGGCAACAGGAAGAAACATGAGGCAACAGGATGACAAGGCAACAGGAGGCCACAAGTAGAGGAAGAGGAGAAGGAGGCGGCAAAAAGAAGCAAGAGGAGGACACAATAAGAGAAGAGTAGCATGCAGGTTAGGACATGGAGATGGACATAAAAAAGGAAAAAGAGAAGGAGAAGGAAGAGGAGGAGGGCGAGGAGAAGGAGGACAATGATGACAACAACAACAACAACGATGAAGGCAAGCAAGACAAGGACAAGGAAGAAGAGGACAAGGAGGAGGCAAAAGGAGAAGAGAGGAGCCAAAAGGAAGAAGAGGCGTAGGATGAAACAAATGGCAACAGCAGGTGACAGGGACAGGAGGAGAAACAGAAGGCTATAGGAGTCAAGAGAAGGCAACCAGAGAAGGAGGAGGGGGAGCAGGAGGAAGCAACGGGAAATAAGAGACAGAGGAGACAATATGACACAAGAGGAAGAGGAGGACCCAAGAGGAAGCAGAAGAGGACAAGAGGTGGAAAGAAAAAGAGGCAAAATGAGGAAGAGCAGGAGACGGGAAGAGGAGGCAATGGGAAGAGGAGAAGGAGACAAGAGGAGGCCAAAGCAGAAAACTGGAGGAGATGGAGAAGGAGGCAAGAGGAAGCAATAAGAGGCAACAGGATGCAAAAGGAGGAGGAAGATGAAGACGAAGGAACATGATGCAACAGTGAGAGAAGAAGGGAAGAGGAAGGGGAGGCAACAGGAAAAACAGAGCAACAGGAGGCAACAGGAGGCAAGAAAAGGAGGAGAAGGCGGAGGGCACGAAGGAGGAAGAGAAGGAGGAGGTAACAGGAGGCAAGAAGAGGAAGAGCAGGAAGACAAGGAGAAGGAAGAGGAGGCAAGAGGAGGAAACCAAAAGGAACAGGAAGAGCAGGCAACAAGAGGAGGAGGAGGCAATAGGATAAGGGGCAAAATGAGTTAACATGACGAGCGTACGGAAACAGGAAACAACAGGAGGAAAATTCGAAAGAAAGCAAAAGGAGGAGAAGAAGACAAGGGAGGCAATAAGAGGCAAAAAGAGGAAACAGACGGCACCAGCAGAAAAGAGAAGGCATACAAGGTGGAGAAATAGACAAAGGCAACGAGAAGAACCAGGAGGTCAGACAAAGCCGAGGAAGAGAAAACAGGTGGAAACAGGAGGCAAGAGGAGGGAGAGGAGGCAACCGAAGACGACAACAGCAGGAGGAGGAGGAGGTAACAGCAGGACACAGTAAGTGGAGAAGGGATCAGGAAGTAAAAGGACGCAAAAGGAGGTAGCAGGAGAAGAAGAAAGAGGCAGCAGGAGATGGGGGAAAAAAATATAAAAGGACACATAAGGACACAAGGGGTAAAGAAGAAAGAAGAGCAAGGAAGCAGCAGGAGGAAACAGGAACAGGAGGGATATGGAGGCAACAGGAGCAGAAGGACACAAGAGGTAAGAGAAGATAGAGGCAGCAGGAGGCAAAGATGGAAGAAAAACAGGAGGCAAAACAACAACACAGCAGGACCCAGGAGATAAAGGAGGAGGAGGCAACAGCATGCCACACAGGGCAACAGGAGGGACTAGGAGGAAGAGGAGGAAAAGGCAACAAGAGGTAAGAGGAGGCAATAAGAGGGAACTGGACAAAAAGAAGTGTGAGACAAAAGGAGGCAAAAGCGCGTAAGAGGCGCGGGAGGATGATGAAAAGGAGACAATAGGAGAAAACAGGTGACGTCAAGATGAAGAGGAGAAAGCAACAGGATAATAAGAAAAGGAGGAGGACAAGGAAGAGGAGGAGATGCCAGGCACTTTCCTCTTAGAGTTCAATAACAGGTGACAAAAGAGAAGGAAGAGAAGCAGGAGTAGGAGAAAGTGTAGGAGGCATAGGGAAGAAGGGACAAAAGGAGAAAACAGAAGGAATAAAAGAGGTTGGCAAGAGGAAGCGACAGGAGGCACCATGAGGCAACAGGCTATGGAAGAAATAGGAGGAGAACAGGCAAGTAGGAAGAAGAGGAGTAAGAGGATTACAATGCAGAGGAGGAGAAACTGCATGAGGACAGGATGTCAACACATAAACACTAGGAGGAACAAGGGGAGGTGGAGGACAAAAAACAGAAGGACAATGCAGAAGAACATTTTCCAGTATTCTGCTGTTCCTCTCTGGTGCCTCCTGTGGTGTCCTGGTCGTCACTCTCCTCTTGGCTATTCTTGCTTCCGGTGGCATCCTCCTCCTCTTGCCTCCCCTCTCCTCCTCCTTGTCCGCCTTCTCTTGCTTCCCGTGACGTTCCTTAGCCAGCTGTTCCCTCCTGCTGCTGCTGCTCTTCCTGCTGCCTGCTGGAGGAGAGGGGAATATGGGGAGGAGGAGGAGGAGAAGGAGGAGGCAAGAGGAAAAAACAGGGAGTAAGAGGAGACAGCAGGAGGAAAGAGGAAGAGGGGAAGGAGGAGGAGGGCCTAACAAGGGGCAGGAGGAGGCAGGCGAAGGAGGAGCAGGTGGAGAAGGCAGAGGAGACAAGAGAAGGATGAGCAAGAGGAGGCAACCGGAGGCAGCAGAAGGCAACAGTTGATGAGAGGAGGCCTGCGAGCTGCAGAAGAGGAGGCGACCGGAGGGAACGGGAGCCAACAGGAGGCAAGAGAAGGTTTAGGATGGTAGGGAGGAAGAGGAGGCAAAAGACAACAGCAGGTAGGAGGAGGAGAGCAGGAGGAGCGGCCACAGAAGGAAACCGGAGGCCAGAAGAGGAGTAAAAGATGGAGAAGGAGGCGGAGAAGGAGGCAAGAGGAGGCAGGAGGTCAAAGAGGACGCAAGAGGAGGACAGAGCAGGACAGAACACGTAAAGAATGACTAGTCCCAAGGAGGCAACCGGAAGAGAAAGAGGATGAGGCCACAAGATGCCCGGGGAGACAAGAGGAGGCAAAAGCAGGAGGAGGAGAAGGCCACAGGGTAACAGGAGAAGGAGGAGGTGCCAGACACATTAGGCAATAGGGTTCAAGAAGAGGTGACAGAAGAGAAGGAGGAGAAGCATGAGTAGGAGTCGGTGGAGGAGCCATAGGGAACAAGGGGCCGAAGGAGGCAACGGAAGGAGTAGAAGGAATTAGCAGGAGGAAGCAATGGGAGACGATGGGAGGCTACCTAAGGAAGAGGAGGGGGAGAGGCGGTTCGGGAGAAGAAGAGGTGTAAGTGGAGGAGGATGGAGAGGAGGAGAATCTGCAGGAGGAGGGAGCAGCCAAAACGGAACAGGTGAAGGAGCAAGGGGAGGAGGAGGAATGGAAAGAGGAGGAGGATGACGAAGAGCAGGAGGCTACGCGGTACAAAGATGTGCAGGAACAAAAAGGGAGAAAAAGCAGAAAAAGGGGAGGATGAGCAGAGGCGGTGGAGTCAACGGGAGGAAGCAGGAGGCGACAGGATGAGGGAGGAGGCAAGTGGAGGCAAGAGCAGGCAAGAGCAGGCCAAAGGAAATGAAAGAGACATCCTCCTCCTTCCCGGGCCTCTTGGTGACAGCTCTTGCCTCCTCCTCCACTTGCTCCAGTGCTCTGCTCTTGCCTCCGCAGGCCTCCTCCTTCCTTCTCCTTTTCCCCTTGCTCCTCCGTTGCTTGCCATTGCTTCCTTTCTTCTCCTCGTCCACCCGCCGCCTTTTTTCTTCGGTCTCCTCCTCCTCTTGCCACCTCCTGCCTCTTCCTTCTCTGCTTGACTGCTCGTCTCCTCCTCCTTTCACGTCTTCCTCCTGTCGCCACTTGTTGCTTTGGCCTCCTTTGGCCTCCTCTTGCCTCCTCCTCCTCTTGCCTCCTAGTGTCGCAGCCTTCTCTTACCTCCTCTTGCTTCCTCCTCCTCCACCTCCTCCTGCTCTTCCTCCTCCTCTTGCCTCCTCTTGCCTCTTGTTGCCTCCTCTGGCATCCTGGTCCGCACCCTCCTCTTGGCTCTTCTTGCCTCCGGTGGCATCCTCCTCCTCTTGCCTCCCCTCTCCTCCTCCTCGTCCGCCTTCTCTTGCCTCCGTGACGTTCCTTAGCCAGCTGTTCCCTCCTGCTGCTGCTGCTCTTCTTGCTGCCTGCTGGAGGAGAGGGGAATATGAGGAGGAGGAGGAGGAGGAGGAGGAGGGGGAGGAGGAGGAGGAGGAGGAGGCAAGAGGAAAAAACAGGGAGTAAGAGGAGACAGCAGGAGGAAAGAGGAAGAGGGGAAGGAGGAGGAGGACCTAACAAGGGGCAGGAGGAGGCAGGCGAAGGAGGAGCAGGTGGAGAAGGCAGAGGAGACAAGAGAAGGATGAGCAAGAGGAGGCAACCGGAGGCAGCAGAAGGCAACAGTTGATGAGAGGAGGCCTGCGAGCTGCAGAAGAGGAGGCGACCGGAGGGAACGGGAGCCAACAGGAGGCAAGAGAAGGTTTAGGAAGGTAGGGAGGAAGAGGAGGCAAAAGACAACAGCAGGTAGGAGGAGGAGAGCAGGAGGAGCGGCCACAGAAGGAAACCGGAGGCCAGAAGAGGAGTAAAAGATGGAGAAGGAGGCGGAGAAGGAGGCAAGAGGAGGCAGGAGGTCAAAGAGGACGCAAGAGGAGGACAGAGCAGGACAGAACACGTAAAGAATGACTAGTCCCAAGGAGGCAACCGGAAGAGAAAGAGGATGAGGCCACAAGATGCCCGGGGAGACAAGAGGAGGCAAAAGCAGGAGGAGGAGAAGGCCACAGGGTAACAGGAGAAGGAGGAGGTGCCAGACACATTAGGCAATAGGGTTCAAGAAGAGGTGACAGAAGAGAAGGAGGAGAAGCATGAGTAGGAGTCGGTGGAGGAGCCATAGGGAACAAGGGGCCGAAGGAGGCAACGGAAGGAGTAGAAGGAATTAGCAGGAGGAAGCAATGGGAGACGATGGGAGGCTACCTAAGGAAGAGGAGGGGGAGAGGCGGTTCGGGAGAAGAAGAGGTGTAAGTGGAGGAGGATGGAGAGGAGGAGAATCTGCAGGAGGAGGGAGCAGCCAAAACGGAACAGGTGAAGGAGCAAGGGGAGGAGGAGGAATGGAAAGAGGAGGAGGATGACGAAGAGCAGGAGGCTACGCGGTACAAAGATGTGCAGGAACAAAAAGGGAGAAAAAGCAGAAAAAGGGGAGGATGAGCAGAGGCGGTGGAGTCAACGGGAGGAAGCAGGAGGCGACAGGATGAGGGAGGAGGCAAGTGGAGGCAAGAGCAGGCAAGAGCAGGCCAAAGGAAATGAAAGAGACATCCTCCTCCTTCCCGGGCCTCTTGGTGACAGCTCTTGCCTCCTCCTCCACTTGCTCCAGTGCTCTGCTCTTGCCTCCGCAGGCCTCCTCCTTCCTTCTCCTTTTCCCCTTGCTCCTCCGTTGCTTGCCATTGCTTCCTTTCTTCTCCTCGTCCACCCGCCGCCTTTTTTCTTCGGTCTCCTCCTCCTCTTGCCACCTCCTGCCTCTTCCTTCTCTGCTTGACTGCTCGTCTCCTCCTCCTTTCACGTCTTCCTCCTGTCGCCACTTGTTGCTTTGGCCTCCTTTGGCCTCCTCTTGCCTCCTCCTCCTCTTGCCTCCTAGTGTCGCAGCCTTCTCTTACCTCCTCTTGCTTCCTCCTCCTCCACCTCCTCCTGCTCTTCCTCCTCCTCTTGCCTCCTCTTGCCTCTTGTTGCCTCCTCTGGCATCCTGGTCCGCACCCTCCTCTTGGCTCTTCTTGCCTCCGGTGGCATCCTCCTCCTCTTGCCTCCCCTCTCCTCCTCCTCGTCCGCCTTCTCTTGCCTCCGTGACGTTCCTTAGCCAGCTGTTCCCTCCTGCTGCTGCTGCTCTTCTTGCTGCCTGCTGGAGGAGAGGGGAATATGAGGAGGAGGAGGAGGAGGAGGAGGAGGGGGAGGAGGAGGAGGAGGAGGAGGCAAGAGGAAAAAACAGGGAGTAAGAGGAGACAGCAGGAGGAAAGAGGAAGAGGGGAAGGAGGAGGAGGACCTAACAAGGGGCAGGAGGAGGCAGGCGAAGGAGGAGCAGGTGGAGAAGGCAGAGGAGACAAGAGAAGGATGAGCAAGAGGAGGCAACCGGAGGCAGCAGAAGGCAACAGTTGATGAGAGGAGGCCTGCGAGCTGCAGAAGAGGAGGCGACCGGAGGGAACGGGAGCCAACAGGAGGCAAGAGAAGGTTTAGGAAGGTAGGGAGGAAGAGGAGGCAAAAGACAACAGCAGGTAGGAGGAGGAGAGCAGGAGGAGCGGCCACAGAAGGAAACCGGAGGCCAGAAGAGGAGTAAAAGATGGAGAAGGAGGCGGAGAAGGAGGCAAGAGGAGGCAGGAGGTCAAAGAGGACGCAAGAGGAGGACAGAGCAGGACAGAACACGTAAAGAATGACTAGTCCCAAGGAGGCAACCGGAAGAGAAAGAGGATGAGGCCACAAGATGCCCGGGGAGACAAGAGGAGGCAAAAGCAGGAGGAGGAGAAGGCCACAGGGTAACAGGAGAAGGAGGAGGTGCCAGACACATTAGGCAATAGGGTTCAAGAAGAGGTGACAGAAGAGAAGGAGGAGAAGCATGAGTAGGAGTCGGTGGAGGAGCCATAGGGAACAAGGGGCCGAAGGAGGCAACGGAAGGAGTAGAAGGAATTAGCAGGAGGAAGCAATGGGAGACGATGGGAGGCTACCTAAGGAAGAGGAGGGGGAGAGGCGGTTCGGGAGAAGAAGAGGTGTAAGTGGAGGAGGATGGAGAGGAGGAGAATCTGCAGGAGGAGGGAACAGCCAAAAAGGAACAGGAGAAGGGGCAAGGGGAGGAGGAGGAATGGAAAGAGGAGGAGGATGACGAAGAGCAGGAGGCTACGCCGTACAAAGATGTGCAGGAACAAAAAGGGAGAAAAAGCAGAAAAAGGGGAGGATGAGCAGGAGGCGATGGAGTCAACGGGAGGAAGCAGGAGGCGACAGGATGAGGGAGGAGGCAAGTGGAGGCAAGAGCAGGCAAGAGCAGGCCAAAGGAAACGAAAGAGACATCCTCCTCCTTCCCGGGCCTCTTGGTGACAGCTCTTGCCTCCTCCTCCACTTGCTCCAGTGCTCTGCTCTTGCCTCCGCAGGCCTCCTCCTTCCTTCTCCTTTTCCCCTTGCTCCTCCGTTGCTTGCCATTGCTTCCTTTCTTCTCCTCGTCCACCCGCCGCCTTTTTTCTTCGGTCTCCTCCTCCTCTTGCCACCTCCTGCCTCTTCCTTCTCTGCTTGACTGCTCGTCTCCTCCTCCTTTCACGTCTTCCTCCTGACGCCACTTGTTGCTTTGGCCTCCTTTGGCCTCCTCTTGCCTCCTCCTCCTCTTGCCTCCTAGTGTCGCAGCCTTCTCTTACCTCCTCTTGCTTCCTCCTCCTCCACCTCCTCCTGCTCTTCCTCCTCCTCTTGCCTCCTCTTGCCTCTTGTTGCCTCCTCTGGCATCCTGGTCCGCACCCTCCTCTTGGCTCTTCTTGCCTCCGGTGGCATCCTCCTCCTCTTGCCTCCCCTCTCCTCCTCCTCGTCCGCCTTCTCTTGCCTCCGTGACGTTCCTTAGCCAGCTGTTCCCTCCTGCTGCTGCTGCTCTTCTTGCTGCCTGCTGGAGGAGAGGGGAATATGAGGAGGAGGAGGAGGAGGAGGAGGAGGGGGAGGAGGAGGAGGAGGAGGAGGCAAGAGGAAAAAACAGGGAGTAAGAGGAGACAGCAGGAGGAAAGAGGAAGAGGGGAAGGAGGAGGAGGACCTAACAAGGGGCAGGAGGAGGCAGGCGAAGGAGGAGCAGGTGGAGAAGGCAGAGGAGACAAGAGAAGGATGAGCAAGAGGAGGCAACCGGAGGCAGCAGAAGGCAACAGTTGATGAGAGGAGGCCTGCGAGCTGCAGAAGAGGAGGCGACCGGAGGGAACGGGAGCCAACAGGAGGCAAGAGAAGGTTTAGGAAGGTAGGGAGGAAGAGGAGGCAAAAGACAACAGCAGGTAGGAGGAGGAGAGCAGGAGGAGCGGCCACAGAAGGAAACCGGAGGCCAGAAGAGGAGTAAAAGATGGAGAAGGAGGCGGAGAAGGAGGCAAGAGGAGGCAGGAGGTCAAAGAGGACGCAAGAGGAGGACAGAGCAGGACAGAACACGTAAAGAATGACTAGTCCCAAGGAGGCAACCGGAAGAGAAAGAGGATGAGGCCACAAGATGCCCGGGGAGACAAGAGGAGGCAAAAGCAGGAGGAGGAGAAGGCCACAGGGTAACAGGAGAAGGAGGAGGTGCCAGACACATTAGGCAATAGGGTTCAAGAAGAGGTGACAGAAGAGAAGGAGGAGAAGCATGAGTAGGAGTCGGTGGAGGAGCCATAGGGAACAAGGGGCCGAAGGAGGCAACGGAAGGAGTAGAAGGAATTAGCAGGAGGAAGCAATGGGAGACGATGGGAGGCTACCTAAGGAAGAGGAGGGGGAGAGGCGGTTCGGGAGAAGAAGAGGTGTAAGTGGAGGAGGATGGAGAGGAGGAGAATCTGCAGGAGGAGGGAACAGCCAAAAAGGAACAGGAGAAGGGGCAAGGGGAGGAGGAGGAATGGAAAGAGGAGGAGGATGACGAAGAGCAGGAGGCTACGCCGTACAAAGATGTGCAGGAACAAAAAGGGAGAAAAAGCAGAAAAAGGGGAGGATGAGCAGGAGGCGATGGAGTCAACGGGAGGAAGCAGGAGGCGACAGGATGAGGGAGGAGGCAAGTGGAGGCAAGAGCAGGCAAGAGCAGGCCAAAGGAAACGAAAGAGACATCCTCCTCCTTCCCGGGCCTCTTGGTGACAGCTCTTGCCTCCTCCTCCACTTGCTCCAGTGCTCTGCTCTTGCCTCCGCAGGCCTCCTCCTTCCTTCTCCTTTTCCCCTTGCTCCTCCGTTGCTTGCCATTGCTTCCTTTCTTCTCCTCGTCCACCCGCCGCCTTTTTTCTTCGGTCTCCTCCTCCTCTTGCCACCTCCTGCCTCTTCCTTCTCTGCTTGACTGCTCGTCTCCTCCTCCTTTCACGTCTTCCTCCTGACGCCACTTGTTGCTTTGGCCTCCTTTGGCCTCCTCTTGCCTCCTCCTCCTCTTGCCTCCTAGTGTCGCAGCCTTCTCTTACCTCCTCTTGCTTCCTCCTCCTCCACCTCCTCCTGCTCTTCCTCCTCCTCTTGCCTCCTCTTGCCTCTTGTTGCCTCCTCTGGCATCCTGGTCCGCACCCTCCTCTTGGCTCTTCTTGCCTCCGGTGGCATCCTCCTCCTCTTGCCTCCCCTCTCCTCCACCTCGTCCGCCTTCTCTTGCCTCCGTAACGTTCCTTAGCCAGCTGTTCCCTCCTGCTGCTGCTGCTCTTCTTGCTGCCTGCTGGAGGAGCGGGGAATATGAGGAGGAGGAGGAGGAGGAGGAGGAGGAGGCAAGAGGAAAAAACAGGGAGTAAGAGGAGACAGCAGGAGGAAAGAGGAAGAGGGGAAGGAGGAGGAGGACCTAACAAGGGGCAGGAGGAGGCAGGCGAAGGAGGAGCAGGTGGAGAAGGCAGAGGAGACAAGAGAAGGATGAGCAAGAGGAGGCAACCGGAGGCAGCAGAAGGCAACAGTTGATGAGAGGAGGCCTGCGAGCTGCAGAAGAGGAGGCGACCGGAGGGAACGGGAGCCAACAGGAGGCAAGAGAAGGTTTAGGAAGGTAGGGAGGAAGAGGAGGCAAAAGACAACAGCAGGTAGGAGGAGGAGAGCAGGAGGAGCGGCCACAGAAGGAAACCGGAGGCCAGAAGAGGAGTAAAAGATGGAGAAGGAGGCGGCGAAGGTGGCAAGAGGAGGCAGGAGGTCAAAGAGGACGCAAGAGGAGGACAGAGCAGGACAGAACACGTAAAGAATGACTAGTCCCAAGGAGGCAACCGGAAGAGAAAGAGGATGAGGCCACAAGATGCCCGGGGAGACAAGAGGAGGCAAAAGCAGGAGGAGGAGAAGGCCACAGGGTAACAGGAGAAGGAGGAGGTGCCAGACACATTAGGCAATAGGGTTCAAGAAGAGGTGACAGAAGAGAAGGAGGAGAAGCATGAGTAGGAGTCGGTGGAGGAGCCATAGGGAACAAGGGGCCGAAGGAGGCAACGGAAGGAGTAGAAGGAATTAGCAGGAGGAAGCAATGGGAGACGATGGGAGGCTACCTAAGGAAGAGGAGGGGGAGAGGCGGTTAGGGAGAAGAAGAGGTGTAAGTGGAGGAGGATGGAGAGGAGGAGAATCTGCAGGAGGAGGGAGCAGCCAAAAAGGAACAGGAGAAGGGGCAAGGGGAGGAGGAGGAATGGAAAGAGGAGGAGGATGACGAAGAGCAGGAGGCTACGCCGTACAAAGATGTGCAGGAACAAAAAGGGAGAAAAAGCAGAAAAAGGGGAGGATGAGCAGGAGGCGATGGAGTCAACGGGAGGAAGCAGGAGGCGACAGGATGAGGGAGGAGGCAAGTGGAGGCAAGAGCAGGCAAGAGCAGGCCAAAGGAAACGAAAGAGACATCCTCCTCCTTCCCGGGCCTCTTGGTGACAGCTCTTGCCTCCTCCTCCACTTGCTCCAGTGCTCTGCTCTTGCCTCCGCAGGCCTCCTCCTTCCTTCTCCTTTTCCCCTTGCTCCTCCGTTGCTTGCCATTGCTTCCTTTCTTCTCCTCGTCCACCCGCCGCCTTTTTTCTTCGGTCTCCTCCTCCTCTTGCCACCTCCTGCCTCCTCCTTCTCTGCTTGACTGCTCCGCCTCCTCCTCCTTTCACGTCTTCCTCCTGTCGCCACTTGTTGCTTTGGCCTCCTTTGGCCTCCTCTTGCCTCCTCCTCCTCTTGCCTCCTAGTGTCGCAGCCTTCTCTTACCTCCTCTTGCTTCCTCCTCCTCCACCTTCTCCTGCTCTTCCTCCTCCTCTTGCCTCCTCTTGCTTCTTGTTGCCTCCTCTGGCGTCCTGGTCCGCACCCTCCTCTTGGCTCTTCTTGCCTCCGGTGGCATCCTCCTCCTCTTGCCTCCCCTCTCCTCCTCCTTGTCCGCCTTCTCTTGCCTCCTTGACGTTCCTTAGCCAGCTGTTCCCTCCTGCTGCTGCTGCTCTTCTTGCTGCCTGCTGGAGGAGAGGGGAATATGAGGAGGAGGAGGAGGAGGAGGAGAAGGAGACAAGAGGAAAAAACAGGGAGTAAGAGGAGACAGCAGGAGGAAAGAGGAAGAGGGGAAGGAGGAGGAGGACCTAACAAGGGGCAGGAGGAGGCAGGCGAAGGAGGAGCAGGTGGAGAAGGCAGAGGAGACAAGAGAAGGATGAGCAAGAGGAGGCAACCGGAGGCAGCAGAAGGCAACAGTTGATGAGAGGAGGCCTGCGAGCTGCAGAAGAGGAGGCGACCGGAGGGAACGGGAGCCAACAGGAGGCAAGAGAAGGTTTAGGAAGGTAGGGAGGAAGAGGAGGCAAAAGACAACAGCAGGTAGGAGGAGGAGAGCAGGAGGAGCGGCCACAGAAGGAAACCGGAGGCCAGAAGATGGAAAAAGATGTAAAAAAGATGTAAAAGATGGAGAAGGAGGCGGAGAAGGAGGCAAGAGGAGGCAGGAGGTCAAAGAGGACGCAAGAGGAGGACAGAGCAGGACAGAACACGTAAAGAATGACTAGTCCCAAGGAGGCAACCGGAAGAGAAAGAGGATGAGGCCACAAGATGCCCGGGGAGACAGGAGGAGGCAAAAGCAGGAGGAGGAGAAGGCCACAGGGTAACAGGAGAAGGAGGAGGTGCCAGACACATTAGGCAATAGGGTTCAAGAAGAGGTGACAGAAGAGAAGGAGGAGAAGCATGAGCAGGAGTCGGTGGAGGAGCCATAGGGAACAAGGGGCTGAAGGAGGCAACGGAAGGAATAGAAGGAATTAGCAGGAGGAAGCAATGGGAGACGATGGGAGGCTACCTAAGGAAGAGGAGGGGGAGAGGCGGTTCGGGAGAAGAAGAGGTGTAAGTGGAGGAGGATGGAGAGGAGGAGAATCTGCAGGAGGAGGGAGCAGCCAAAAAGGAACAGAGAAGGGGCAAGGGGAGGAGGAGGAATGGAAAGAGGAGGAGGATGACGAAGAGCAGGAGGCTACGCTGTACAAAGATGTGCAGGAACAAAAAGGGAGAAAAAGCAGAAAAAGGGGAGGATGAGCAGGAGGCGGTGGAGTCAACGGGAGGAATCAGGAGGCGACAGGATGAGGGAGGAGGCAAGTGGAGGCAAGAGCAGGCAAGAGCAGGCCAAAGGAAACGAAAGAGGCATCCTCCTCCTTCCCGGGCCTCTTGGTGACAGCTCTTGCCTCCTCCTCCACTTGCTCCTGCGCTCTTGTCTCCTCTTGCTGTCTTTTCCTCATTCTCTGCCTTCCTCCTGCTGGTTGCCCTTCCTTCCTCCTCCTTCTCATCTGCGTCCTTTTGCCTGTTTTTACTCTTACCGACTCCTGCTCCTCTTCCTCTGGCACCTGCTGCCTCTTTTTCCTCTTGTCCCTCCTCCCCCCGCCTCCTCCTGTGGAGGATCATCCTCTGGTTTTATCTGCATGACCACAGAGAGGACAGTAGGAAGTTGGATGGAAAAGCTACCTCGTCCTCAGAGGCACACGTACATGAGTTATAAGGAAAAACAATCACAAAAGTGTCTTTCTCCAGGAAAAGTGCCGCTCCAGTCTCCAGTGGGCAGTTCCCCATACAGAATGGATAGGCTGATCTTACTCCTGATCTTAATGAATGGATTTCTGGTTCATACTTACAAGAAGTGAGTAGCGAATACTGTGACCAGGGCTAGAGAGGCCCTTCCTCCAGCCAGGTGCTGGAGAGGGATGACAGAATTTATTGCACTGTGTGGATTTCTTGGACGGTGCACATCAGACCCACAGGAGTATAAGGCTCTAGTGGACACCGGTGCAAAGTGTACCCTAATGCCATCAAGCTATAAAGGCGCAGAACCATCTGCATTTTTGGAGGGACAGGGGGATCCCGGCAGCTGACTGTATTGGATGCCAAAGTGAGCCTAACTGGGAATGAGTGGCAAAAGCAGCCCAGTGTGACTGGCCCAGAGGCTCCGTGCATCCTTGGCATAGCCTGCCTCAGGAGAGGGTATTTCAAGGACCCAAAAGAGTACTGGTGGGCTTTTGGTATAGCTGCCTTGGTGATGGAGGAAATTAAACAGCTGTCCACCTTGCCTGGTTTCTTGGAGGACCCTTCTGTTGTGGGGTTGCTGAGGGCCGAAGAACAACAGGTGCCGATCGCTACCACAACAGTGCACTGGCAGCAATATCGCACCAACAGAGACTCCCTGTTCCCCATCCATAAGCTGATGCGTCGACGGGAGAGCCAAGGAGTGATCAGCAAACTCGCTTACCCTTTAACAGCCCCATATGGCCAGTGCAAAAGTCTAATGGCAAGTGGAGACTAACAGTAGACTATTGTGGCCTGAACGAAGTCACGCCACCACTGAATGCTGCTGTGCCAGACATCTTAGATCTTCAATATGAACTGGAGTCAAAGGCAGCCAAGTGGTATGCCGCAACTGATATTGGTAACGCGTGTTTCGCAATCCCCTTGGTGGCAGTGTGCAGGCCACACTTTGCTTGCACTTGGAGGGGCGTCCAGTACACCTGGAACCGAACTGCCCCGGGGGTGGAAACACAGCCCTACCATTGGCCATGGGCTGATCCAGGCTGCACTGGAACAGGGTGGAGCTCTGGAACACCTGCAACACATTAATAAACTAGTAATATTGATAAGAATAAATAAAATAAATTATAATTGATAAAATATATGAAAGCAATAAACTATGTTATATATAATATAATTATATTATATATAATATATATTTTTATATATATAAATATATATAAATTAAATGGGAGATAGTTCTTACCGTAGCCCTTGGGCCAGTTTGGGCAGGATAAGACGTTGAAAACGTGCTCTACACCGTAGCCAAGGAGAATGGCCCTACCTGGAGCCTCTGGCAGAAAGAACCACGGGACACCCAAGGTTGACCCCTAGGGTTTTGGAGTCAGGGATACAGAGGATCTGAGGACCGCTATACTCCAACTGAAGAAGAGATATTGGCAGCATATGAAGGAGCTAAAGCTGCTTTCAGAAGTGGTTGGTCCTGAAGCACAGCTCCTCCTGGCATCCCGACTACCAGTGCTGGGCTGGATGTTCAAAGCAAGGGTCCCCTCTACACATCATGCAACTGATGCTACGTGGAGTAAGTGTGTCGCACTCATCACACAGCGGGCTCGAATGCAAAAACCCCAGTCACCCACGAAGTATGGAATTGATCATGGGCTGGCCAGAAGGCAAAGATGTCAGAATATCGCTAGAGGAGGAGGAGGTGATGCATGCTGAAGAGGCCCCACTGTATAATAAACTGCACAGAAATATGCCCTGGTCACTGATGGGCCGTGTCATATTCTGGGAAGCATCAGAGGTGGAAGGCTCTGCATGAGTCCTGCATGACGAGTCGTAGAAGCTGCTGAAGAAGGTGAATCGAGTCAGTTTGCAGAGGTGAAAGCCATCTGGCTGGCTTTAGATATTGCTGAGCAAGAAAAACAGCCAGTACTTTATCTCCATACTGACTCATGGATGGTGGCAAATGCCCTGTGGGGGTGGTTACAGCAGTGGAAACAGAGCAAGGTTTGCTAAGCAGTGCTTACACTAGGCAAGGACTTTTCAGCTACTCATGCCCCGCCAGCGAGATGCTGGGAGGGGACACAGCCATGACAGCCAGCCCAAACTGGCCAAAGGGATATTCCAGATGACATGACATCATTCTTAATATATAAGCTGTGAGTAGTTGGCCAGGGGCGCTGCAGCTTGGGAACTGGTTGGCCCTTGGTCAGTGGGCGGTGAGCAATTGTATTGTGCGTCACTTATTTTGTATATTCTTTTCTTATTGCTGTTGTTGTTATTATTATTTCCTCTTTCTTTGCTGCTCTATTAAACTGTCTTTATCTCAAGCCATGAGTTTTACCTTTTTTTCGATTCTCCTCCCCATTCCACTGGTTAAACCACAACAGATGTAAGAGACTTGCACTGACTACAGTGAGGTTTCTAAGAAGACACTGTGGTGCAAGGCAGGAGCACAGGAGGCAATGAGCTGAAACAAGAGGGTCAGGCTCAACGTAGGGAGAAACTTTTGCAACATGAGAAGAGTCAGATATGGGAAGCCCTGTCCTGGAGAGCGTGTGCTGCCTCCATTCCTACAAGTTTCCAGACCCCTCTGGATAAAACCATGAGCAACCTGGGGTGACCCTGCTTTGTTTACGATGTTGTTCTACAATGACATTCCATGGTTCCTTCCAACCTGAATGACACTTTTCTTCCTCCCGCTTCATATTCTCAATGTCAGGGAAAGTACTTGGGTTCCCTCTGTCTGTGGAAATAATCCACATCCCAGAATCACAGAATCATTAAGGTTGGAAAAGACTTTTAAGATCATCAAGTCCAACCATCAACCCAGCACCACCATGCCTGCTAAACCATGTTCTGAAGTGCCACGTCCACAGGATTTTGAACACTGCCAGTGATGGCGACTCCACCACCTTCATCATAGGCACCCCAAACAGACCCAATGAGATCCTTGGCCTCATGACCTTTCATTTCCTCTTTCCATTTTCCCCGGCTCCATTTTCCCCCCTCAGAAAGTCTTCTCTATTAACACATTATTTGCGACAGCCAGCATGGCTTCGTCAAAAGTCCTGCCTGACCAACCTAGTGGCCTCCTATGATGGAGTGACCACATCAGTGGACAAGGGAAGAGCTGCTGCTGTCATCTCTGTGGGCTTCTGTAAGGCCTTTGACACGGTCCCCCACAACATCCCTCTCTCTAAATTGGAGAGAGATGGATTTGATGGGTGGTCTGTTGAGTGGATGAGGAATTGGTTGGATGGTCACATCCAGAGGGCACTGCTCAATGGCACAATATCCAGATGGACATCAGTGTCGAGCAGTGTCCCTCAGGGGAAACATTGTATTGGGACCAGTACTCTTTAATGTCTTCATCAGTGACGTAGACAGTGGGATCAAGTGCACCCTCAGCAAGATTGCAGACAGCACCAAGCTGAGTGGTGTGGTTGACACGCCTGAGGGACAGGATGCCATCCAGAGGGAGCTGGAGAAGCTCGAGGAAGGGGCCCGTGTGAACCTCACAAGGTTCAACAAGGCCAAGTGCCCCCGGGTCAGGGCAACCCCTGATACCAATACCCGCTGGGGGATGAAGGGATGTTGCCCAGAGATGCCTCATCCCTGGAAACATTCAAGGTCAGGCTGGATGGGGCTTGGTGCAACCTGGACTAGTTGAGGATGTCCCTGCTCATTGCCAGGGGGTTCGACTAGATGACTGTTAAAGGTCCCTTCCAAGCCAAAGAGCCTATGATTCTGTGATGACCCACAAGTAGAGATATACTGTTCTACATTCTCCTTAGGTCATACTTAAGGAAAACATTAGAATTTTTTTGGACCTCAGACAGGTTTTGCTGAGCCATAATACTCATTGACCCATACAACTCATAAAATGCAAACTCTAGAGTATCTTTTTCATACCTGAATATATCACAGTATCCACAATATTACAACCGTCTAGTGAGAATTCTAACATGTATTTCACTGCTCAAATGGCTGGCAATGACAGAAAAGGACACTTCCAAATTGTTAGCTGCCAGGGAAGGACACTGCTTTTCTTAAACTGCCCTGTCTGCTTTTACCACTCTAGTACGTATCGGTGGGCTGTTAAGAAGTCGTGTGAACGTAAATATATTTTCTTCCCAACACATACGGATCCTAACATTAACAATTTTCACAATGCTTTCTGTAGGTTTCATGATGCATTAGTTAGGGAAATGCAATTCCACTTGCGCAGTTTGTGAATACAGCTCTCTAGCGATGCAGCATGGCAGCTTCTACAGATAACACAGCAGCAGCTTATGGGCTACTTATTTCCAAGTCGACCTCAATATATTCTGAGTGCCATTTGTATTTGCGTTCAATATCTAGAGTCGATGTCATAAGCTAGATTAAAAAACACCTGAAATTGGGTATAATAAATGTTTCACTTAAATCTTTTGGCCAAGTCTTTTCAAGTCAAAATGGAAAATTTATTCAGAACTATGCAGAAGAAAACGTGTCAAACAAGCAACAGTAGTAGACAAAACCAAATACAGAGAAAGGAAATATGAACAACGCTGCACAAAGCCTATTTTGCTGCATTTCCTCATGGTGGTTGCATGTATTAGAAATTAAATTCCTTCCATGTGAATTGTCACCTAGCAACCTAGGAAAGAGCAGAACCCCAGTCTTGCTATTTATCTGCAATGACTGCCAGGGCAAGTGAGGACCAGCAAGACAATTCCTGTCTAGCACCTTCCTTGGAGGAGACAGTGCAAAGTTTCCAATCTCACATTTGGGAGCGCGAGAGTGAGAAAAAGCAAGAGTGCCTGTTTGCAAGGCTAGGAAAGAGCAGAGCCCCAGTCTTGCTGTTTATCTGCAATGACTGCCAGGGCAAGTGAGGACCAGCAAGACAATTCCTGCCTAGCACCTTCCTTGGAGGAGAGAGAGTGCAATGTTTCAATTTAGCATTTTGGCGCTCACGAGGGAGAGGAACTGCATTGGCTGTTTGAAAGGCTAGGAAAGAGCAGAGCCCCAGTCTTGCTGTTTATCTGCAATGACTGCCAGGGCAAGTGAGGACCAGCAAGACAATTTGTGCTGTGAAATATGTTTATCTGATTCATGTGATGAAGTGTAATCTTCTGTACTTTCATGGATTTCTCCTGCACCATAAAAAGGGGTATTTTACAGGAGAAAGTGAAACTATTTTGCTGGTATATCAGCTCAAACCAGTTTGACCACTGACCGCATAGCATTGTGTAAAGAAAGTGCATGCATAAGGTTTGGGGTCATCCTGGGGGCACGCCGAGGAAGATTCGAGAAGACTCCAGCAGGAGAAGAGGGCATGCGCTGAAGAAGACACGCCTGTTCATTAATATGTATTAGAAGACACGCCTATTCATGAATATGTATTAGCAAACAGGATCACGCTGAGGAAGAGTCGAGAAGATTCTAGAAGAAGAGGGCATGCGCCGAAGAAGACACGCCTATTCATGAATATGTATTAACGGACAGGTTATAAACCAGGAACAGGAACTGAACCGCGTGCGCCTTGGTGGAGCAGAGACTCCCGGCGCACCCAGCGCTGTTTGCTTGCCTCTATTCGCTTAATAAATTGTAAATTTGAATTGGAATCCTGTTTGGGACTAAATCATTTATAACAATTGGGGGCTCGTCCGGGATGGTCTTGGTTCCTGAATTCTGACTTGATCTAGGAGGGGCGCCCCACCTTTTGGTGGCTCCTGATCGGGTCGGGTTGGGACTAACGCCATCCTGAACCTGAATAGGGGCAAGCAAAGAATTTGATTTTTTATGAGCTCCCTTGCCGGCTGCAGCATTTTATTTTGCCCGTAATTCTGCGCGCGAAGATCCGAACGAAGACGACGGAGTCGTAAGTATGTAAGGTGTATACCGTTCGGTTGGGTAGGATTCGGTTGCCTGTGTGTGTAAGAGTGTGACTGAGACGGAACCTAGTTCCGAAGCGATTGTGGAGGTCTTCTAACCGCGGTTCCAATCTCCCGCGAGGGACTTGGCCGGTGAAGGACTGAAGCGATTCTTAGAGGATTCGTGGGTGGGTGATAGGTCCTAAACCCCCTGCAAGACACTCTTACTGGTAGCCAAGGGCTGTAGGAATTGCCACAGTAACAATTCCTAGATGGGTCAGACGAAATTGAGAACCCAGGACCAGAAGAAAGGGAGCGAATTACTAGAAATACCTCCGGAGAGTCCATTAGGAATAATGATTGAAAATTGGAATGATAGGGGCCCCAGAAAAGGAAAAAGTAAATTAAAAGTAGTTCAATATTGTATGGTAGAATGGCCAAAAGAACCTTTGAGACCACATGTCTTCTGGCCTGTGTTTGGATCTTTTGAAGACTGGGTCTGCCAGGCCTTAAATATATATGTTAATTCAAAGGAACCTTTTATTCAGGAGGAAAGTGATTATGCAGGATTATGGGACAGAACTTTACGTTCTTTTCCAGCCTCAAAACTTGCATTAAAAACAGATGAAAAGTTTGAGGAAGAAGAAGAGGGGAAAAGTGAAAAGGAAAAAGATGATAAATGGGAGCCACTGGATAACCTACCGCCTCCATATTCTAATAATCCATCTCTGGCGGCGGCTCCCCCTCCGGTGGCCGTAGTATCTCCACCACCAACAGCACCGGAATTAGATCGACCTCCGGCTGCATGTACGAGAAGTAGGACTGCTGTATCTGAGGGAGCTTCTCTATATCCCTTACGAGAAGTACCCCTCGGAGGCAATCAGGGAGGCATCGGGTTTGTGGCAGTCCCATTAAATACCACAGATGTAAGAAATTTCAAGAAAGACATGGGAACCCTATTAGATGATCCCCTTGGAGTAGCTGAAAAATTGGACCAATTCCTAGGCCCCAATACTTATACCTGGGAAGAAATACAGTCCATTTTAGGGATCCTATTCACTGTTGAGGAAAGGGGAATGATTAGACAAGCTGGAATGAGAATTTGGGAAAGACAGAATCAGGCAGGACCCCCGGGAGATCAGAAATGGCCAAATGTGGATCCCCACTGGGATCATCAACAACCCCAAGGAAGACAAAATATGAGGGATTTGAGAACGTTAATCATACAGGGAATAAGGGAAGCGGTTCCCCGAGGGCAAAACATTACTAAAGCATTTAATGAACAACAAGGGAAAGACGAATCTCCAACAGAATGGTTGGAGAGGTTGAGGAAAAACCTACAAATGTATTCTGGAATTGATCCGAATACAGTGGCTGGGACCGCACTCCTTAAAACACAATTTGTAGCTAAATCCTGGGGGGATATAAGAAGGAAATTAGAAAAATTGGAAGATTGGCAAGAAAGAGGATTAGAGGAGTTACTTAGAGAAGCCCAGAAAGTCTATGTTAGGAGGGACGAAGAAAAACAAAAAGCAAAAGCAAAAATTTTTGTAGCAGCAGTAAGGGAAAGTCAGAAAAATAAGGCGACTTCTGGAGAGAAAAGGGAAAAAAGAATAGAGCAGACACCCCGGGGACAGCCTTATCGAGAAAGATTTACAATTCCCGTCTGTTACTACTGTAACAAGAGGGGACATGTTCAGAAGAACTGCCGTAAGCGGGAACAAGATGAGAAGATGTTCAAAGAAGACTAGGGGTGTCGGGGGCTCTATCTTCTGGGGACTTCAACATCAACAGAGCCCTTGATAAAATTATTAATTGGTCCCCATAAAGAGGAAGTTTTATTTTTAGTGGATACAGGGGCCGAAAAATCAACCATTCAAAAACTTCCAAAAGGAATAGAAAAAGGGAAAAGTTACGTGTCAGTAGTAGGAGCAAAAGGAGAGCCTTTTAAAGTAAATATATTGAAAGATGTAGAAGTAGAAACAGAAAAGAAAATTTGTCTTAATGATTTACTTTTGCTCCCTGAAGCGGAATACAATTTATTAGGAAGGGATTTGATTTTGAAGTTAAACTTGAGCATTCAGAGTCAAGGGGACAAATTGCAGATTAAATGATACACTTTAACACAAGAGGATGAAGAAGCTATTAACCCCTCAGTGTGGTATAAGGAAGGGGAAACTGGAAAAATAAAAATGGACCCCATAAGGGTTCAAATAATAGATCCGCACCGCCCAATTAGAATCAAGCAATACCCTATACCTATGGAGGGTCGAAAAGGATTAAAACCTGTAGTTGACAGACTTTTGGAAAAAGGAACCCTAGAACCATGTATGTCACCTCATAACACGCCCATTCTTCCCGTAAAGAAACCGAATGGGTCATACAGGATGGTGCAGGACTTAAGAGCTGTAAATCAGCGAACAATCACTAAATTCCCTGTGGTGGCAAATCCTTATACTTTATTGAGTCATATATCTCCCAAACATACTTGGTATAGTGTAATAGATTTGAAAGATGCTTTTTGGGCCTGTCCTCTGGATGAGGGATCCAGAGATTATTTTGCCTTTGAGTGGGAGGACCCCGAAACAGGACGAAAACAACAATTAAGATGGACTGCGCTACCACAAGGGTTTACAGAGTCACCAAATCTATTTGGACAAACTTTAGAAAAAATTCTACAAGATTTCACAATACCTAAGGAGGTAAAATTATTGCAATATGTGGACGATTTATTAGTAGCAGGAGAAACTGAAGAGGGGATCCGAAAAGCCACCATTAAATTGTTAAATTTTCTAGGGGAGAAAAAGGATTAAAGGATTAAAGGTGTCCCGATCAAAGCTACAGTTTGTAGAACAAGAAGTAAAATACTGAGGACATTGGCTGAGTAAGGGAAGGAAGAAGTTAGATCCTGATAAGGTATCTGGGATTCTATCCTTAAGACCCCCACAAACTAAAACGGAAATTAGGCAAATACTGGGATTATTAGGATATTGTAGGCCATGGCTTGAAAATTATAGTGATAAAGTAAAATTCTTATATGAAAAATTAACTAATAACCAACTTAAATGGTTTATTGAAGATGATCAGAGATTTGAGGAAGTAAAAAAGGCATTAATACAAGCACCTGTATTGAGCCTCCCAGATCTAGAAAAACCTTTCTATCTCTTCGTGAATACATCAAGCCAGACAGCATACGGAGTTCTTACTCAAGACTGGGCAGGAATCAAAAAACCCGTGGGGTATTGTTCTAAGTTACTTGATCCAGTAAGCAGAGGATGGCCTGCTTGTCTCCAAGCTTTGGTTGCTACAGCATTATTAATAGAAGAAGTTAGGAAGATTACCTTTAGTGCTCCTTTAAAAGTGTATACCCCACACAATGTCAGAAATGTTTTACAACAAAAAGCGGAAAAATGGTTAACGGACAGCCGAATCCTAAAGTATGAAGCAATACTAAGAGACTCCCCTGACTTAGAACTGAGGGTGACTTCTGCTCAGAGTCCAGCACAATTTTTGTTTGGAGAACCATCAGAGGAATCACAACATAACTGTTTAGAGGTAATTGAGACCCAGACAAAGGTGAGACCAGATTTAAGAGATGCTGAGTTGGAAAACGGAGAAGCGCTGTTTATAGATGGCTCCTCCAGAGTGGTAGAAGGGAAGAGAAAATCAGGTTATGCAGTAATTAATAAGGACTTGGAACTTGTGGAATCAGGACCTCTGAGTCCATCATGGTCAGCTCAGGCTTGTGAGCTGTACGCCCTATGTAGGGCCCTGGAATTATTAAAAGGAAGAAGTGGGACTATATTTACAGATTCTAAATATGCATATGGGGTGGTCCACACTTTTGGAAAAATTTGGGAAGAAAGAGGTTTGATTAATACTCAAGGGAGGAATTTAATACATCAAGAATTAATAGTAAAGATTTTGAAGGCGTTAAGAGAACCAAAGGAGATAGCAGTGGTACATGTGAGGGGACACCAAAAGGGATTAGATTACCGAACTAGAGGAAATAACTTAGCAGATAAAGAGGCCCAGGAAGCAGCCTTGAGGACTAAAGTTGCCAAAATTAATGTAATACAAACAAAGGAGGACACCAGCAAAGAAGAACGAGAGGAAAGAGAGAAGAAGTTTACGCCAGAAGAACAAACAAAATTGGAGAAAATAGGAGCTAAATTAGAACAAGGACACCAAGCGAATATTAGAACGTTTGCATGCGCAAACACATTGGGGTACAAAAGCGTTAAGTGATCATTTTCTTAAACAATTTGGTGGTATTGGAATTTTTGAAATAGCAAAGCAAATTACACAAGGTTGCTTAACCTGTCAAAAGGTAAATAAGACAGTGTTTGGACAAACAGCCACGGGAGGGAGAAAAACAGCTTACAGACTTTTTGAGAAAGTACAAGTCGATTTCACTGAATTGCCTAAGGTAGGGAGGATAAAATATTTATTGGTAATAGTAGATCATTTAACACAGTGGGTAGAAGTGTACCCTGTAGCACGAGCTACGGCACAGATGGTGGTAAAAATTTTATTGGAACATTTGATACCTAGATATGAGGTAATCCAGTACATTGATTCTGACCAGGGCACACATTTTACTTCTAAAATAATAAAACTATTATGTCAATCATTAGGTATACAGTGGGAATACCACACTCCGTGGCACCCACAAAGCTCAGGGAAGGTAGAAAGAATGAATCAAACAATAAAACAACAATTGGCTAAATTAATGATTGAGACACAAATGCCCTGTACGAAATGTTTACCATTGGCACTTCTAAACATAAGAACGAAACCATACAGTGAGACTGGATTATCGCCATATGAAATGTTATATGGCATGCCTTATTTTCAAGGAATGCCTCTGGGGAACAATGTAATTGAGGATCATAGTATCCAACAATATATAATTACCATTGGAAAAAGATTAAAAGAATTAAGAGAGATTGGGATGGTGGCCCAAACACCACCTTTAGGATTTGCAATTCATCAGTTAGAACCAGGAGATAAAATTCTGATAAAAACATGGAAAGAAGGAAACTTATCTCCCCTCTGGGAAGGACCTTTCCTTGTTTTATTAACTACAGAAACAGCTGTGAGAACTGCTGAAAAAGGATGGACACATGTGTCGCGAGTGAAAGGTCCAGTGAAGGAGTGGAAGGTCACATCTGACTAAATCGCTGTGGGAATTTTATTGCGGCTACTCCTGTAATAAAACAGGAGTGAAACATGAAATTCCCACAGTTGCTGAAAATCTATTTGTAAAGTCATTGAATATAACTAATTGTTACGTTTGTGGTGGAACAAATCAAGGTGAACGATGGCCATGGGAAGCTATGGAGAGGAATGTAAGTAATCCCCAAGTTTGGAAAACAATGGGAAAGGGTAATAGGAAACAACAATGGGTACTCCAAACGAGTATAATCGGAAGGAGTTGTTGGCAAAAGAAGAACAGGAAAAAGGAGCTGGAACTAGAATTTGTCCTTTGTGTAGGTGGTGGTGTGTATTTGTAAGATTAGTGTTGCACGCTAACTGGCAGTTTTCTGTAGCCATAAAGCCTTGCAAATAAAGAGGATTGCCAGGCTCGGGCAACTGCTCAGGTCTGGACAAACCACTGATCTAGCAAAGCTCTGGCCTTCACAAGCAGTGCTCAATTAATTTGGGTACTAAGAAAGCACCCCCTTAAAGGAAAGAAGAGGGCAAGACCGGAGGGGAACTGGTGTTGCGGCTTAAAAAGGGTCTGCCAAGGGCTGCAACCCCTTCGGGCTGTGACCGCTGATCACTATGGCCCTGACCGGACCTCTTCTAGTTCTACTTGGGGGTGAGTTCCTTGGACTCTGACTACGGCAAATAACTGTAGTCAATATTGGAACAAGTCCAGCTGGGGTTTACCCCAGAAAAATGGAAAAAGTGAGGACCTTTTCTAATTGTACAGCGCATAACTGTAATCAACAATAAAACCTAGTTTTTTCCTGTTACCCATAAATTAGGGAGAACGAATGGCCTCCTGAGAGACAAACTTGGAATGGAATAGGATTTTGGGGAGATTTTATGGGTGGTGATCGGCTTACTAAAATGGGGATAGTTGTATTGAGGATATGTGGGGGATTGTTACTAGATTAATCTACTCGGTTATACTCAATTGGAAATGAAAACACGAATCAATACTATAAAGAAAAAGATGGGGGATTGTGAAATATGTTTATCTGATTCGTGTGATGAAGTGTAATCTTCTGTACTTTCATGGATTTCTCCTGCACCATAAAAAGGGGTATTTTACAGGAGAAAGTGAAACTACTTTGCTGGTATATCAGCTCAAACCAGTTTGACCACTGACCGCATAGTATTGTGTAAAGAAAGTGCATGCATAAGGTTTGGGGTCATCCTGGGGGCACGCCGAGGAAGATTCGAGAAGACTCTAGCAGGAGAAGAGGGCATGCGCTGAAGAAGACACGGCTGTTCATTAATATGTATTAGAAGACACGCCTATTCATGAATATGTATTAGCAAACAGGATCACGCTGAGGAAGAGTCGAGAAGATTCTAGAAGGAGAAGAGGGCATGCGCCGAAGAAGACATGCCTATTCATGAATATATATTAACGGACAGGATATAAACCAGGAAAAGGCACTGAACCGCGTGCGCCTTGGTGGAGCAGAGAATCCCGGCGCACCCAGCGCTGTTTGCTTGCCTCTCTTCGCTTACTAAACTGTAAATTTGAATTGGAATCCTGTTTGGGACTAAATCATTTATAACAGTGCCTAGCACCTTCCTTGGAGGAGAGAGAGTGCAACGTTTCATTTTAGCATTTTGGCGCTCACGAGCGAAACAAACTGCTTTGGCTGTTTGCAAGGCTAGGAAAGAGCAGAGTCCGAGTCTTGCTGTTTATCTGCAATGACTGCCAGGGCAAGTGAGGACCAGCAAGACAATTCCTGCCTAGCACCTTCCTTGGAGGAGAGAGAGTGCAACGTTTCATTTTAGCATTTTGGTGCTCACGAGAGAGAGGAACTGCATTGGCTGTTTGCAAGGGTAGGAAAGAGCAGAGCCGCAGTCTTGCTGTTTATCTGCAATGACTACCAGGGCAAGTGAGGACCAGCAAAACAATTCCTGCCTAGCACCTTCCTTGGAGGAGAGAGAGTGCAACGTTTCATTTTAGCATTTTGGCTCTCCGAGGGAGACGAACTGCATTGGCTGTTTGCAAGGCTAGGAAAGAGCAGAGCCCGAGTCTTGCTGTTTATCTGCAATGACTGCCAGGGCAAGTGAGGACCAGCAAGACAATTCCTGCCTAGCACCTTCCTTGGAGGAGAGAGAGTGCAACGTTTCATTTTAGCATTTTGGTGCTCACGAGGGAGACGAACTTCATTGGCTGTTTGCAAGGCTAGGAAAGAGCAGAGCCCCAGTCTTGCTGTTTATCTGCAACGACTGCCAGGGCAAGTGAGGACCAGCAAGACAATTCCTGCCTAGCACCTTCCTTGGAGGAGAGAGAGTGCAACGTTTCATTTTAGCATTTTGGTGCTCACGAGGGAGACGAACTGCATTGGCTGTTTGCAAGGCTAGGAAAGAGCAGAGCCCCAGTCTTGCTGTTTATCTGCAACGACTGCCAGGGCAAGTGAGGACCAGCAAGACAATTCCTGCCTAGCACCTTCCTTGGAGGAGAGAGAGTGCAACGTTTCATTTTAGCATTTTGGTGCTCACGAGGGAGACGAACTGCATTGGCTGTTTGCAAGGCTAGGAAAGAGCAGAGCCCCAGTCTTGCTGTTTATCTGCAACGACTGCCAGGGCAAGTGAGGACCAGCAAGACAATTCCTGCCTAGCACCTTCCTTGGAGGAGAGAGAGTGCAACGTTTCATTTTAGCATTTTGGTGCTCACGAGGGAGACGAACTGCATTGGCTGTTTGCAAGGCTAGGAAAGAGCAGAGCCCCAGTCTTGCTGTTTATCTGCAATGACTGCCAGGGCAAGTGAGGACCAGCAAGACAATTCCTGCCTAGCACCTTCCTTGGAGGAGAGAGAGTGCAACGTTTCATTTTAGCATTTTGGTGCTCACGAGGGAGACGAACTGCATTGGCTGTTTGCAAGGCTAGGAAAGAGCAGAGCCCCAGTCTTGCTGTTTATCTGCAACGACTGCCAGGGCAAGTGAGGACCAGCAAGACAATTCCTGCCTAGCACCTTCCTTGGAGGAGAGAGAGTGCAACGTTTCATTTTAGCATTTTGGTGCTCACGAGGGAGACGAACTGCATTGGCTGTTTGCAAGGCTAGGAAAGAGCAGAGCCCCAGTCTTGCTGTTTATCTGCAACGACTGCCAGGGCAAGTGAGGACCAGCAAGACAATTCCTGCCTAGCAGCTTCCTTGGAGGAGAGAGAGTGCAACGTTTCATTTTGATTTTTGCAGTGCGAGAGTGAGAAAAAGCAGCGTGCCTGTTTGCAAGGCTAGGAAAGAGTAGAGCCCCAGTCTTGCTGTTTATCTGCAATGACTGCCAGGGCAAGTGAGGACCAGCAAGACAATTCCTGCCTAGCACCTTCCTTGGAGGAGAGAGAGTGCAACGTTTCATTTTAGCATTTTGGTGCTCACGAGAGAGAGGAACTGCATTGGCTGTTTGCAAGGCTAGGAAAGAGCAGAGCCCCAGTCTTGCTGTTTATCTGCAATGACTGCCAGGGCAAGTGAGGACCAGCAAGACAATTCCTGCCTAGCACCTCCTTGGAGGAGAGAGAGTGCAACATTTCATTTTAGCATTGTGGCGCTCACGAGGGAGATAAACTGCATTGGCTGTTTGCAAGGCTAGGAAAGAGCAGAGCCCCAGTCTTGCTGTTTATCTGCAATGACTGCCAGGGCAAGTGAGGACCAGCAAGACAATTCCTGCCTAGCACCTTCCTTGGAGGAGAGAGAGTGCAACGTTTCATTTTGATTTTTGGAGTGCGAGAGTGAGAAAAAGCAGCGTGCCTGTTTGCAAGGCTAGGAAAGAGCAGAGCCCCAGTGTTGCTGTTTATCTGCAATGACTGTCACGGCAAGTGAGGACCAGCAACACAATTCCTGCCTAGCACCTTCCTTGGAGGAGAGAGAGTGCAACGTTTCATTTTAGCATTTTGGTGCTCACGAGGGAGATGAACTGCATTGGCTGTTTGCAAGGCTAGGAAAGAGCAGAGCTCCAGTCTTGCTGTTTATCTGCAATGACTGCCAGGGCAAGTGAGGACCAGCAAGACAATTCCTGCCTAGCACCTTCCTTGGAGGAGAGAGAGTGCAACGTTTCATTTTAGCATTTTGGCTCTCCGAGGGAGACGAACTGCATTGGCTGTTTGCAAGGCTAGGAAAGAGCAGAGCCCCAGTCTTGCTGTTTATCTGCAATGACTGCCAGGGCAAGTGAGGACCAGCAAGACAATTCCTGCCTAGCACCTTCCTTGGAGGAGAGAGAGTGCAACGTTTCAGTTTGATTTTTGGAGTGCGAGAGTGAGAAAAAGCAGCGTGCCTGTTTGCAAGGCTAGGAAAGAGTAGAGCCCCAGTCTTGCTGTTTATCTGCAATGACTGCCAGGGCAAGTGAGGACCAGCAAGACAATTCCTGCCTAGCACCTTCCTTGGAGGAGAGAGAGTGCAACGTTTCATTTTAGCATTTTGGTGCTCACGAGGGAGACGAACTGCATTGGCTGTTTGCAAGGCTAGGAAAGAGCAGAGCCCCAGTCTTGCTGTTTTTCTGCAATGACTGCCAGGGCAAGTGAGGACCAGCAAGACAATTCCTGCCTAGCACCTTCCTTGGAGGAGAGAGAGTGCAACGTTTCATTTTAGCATTTTGGTGCTCACGAGGGAGACGAACTGCTTTGGCTGTTTGCAAGGCTAGGAAAGAGC
This sequence comes from Phaethon aethereus, assembly GCF_964289735.1. Taxonomy (NCBI): domain Eukaryota; kingdom Metazoa; phylum Chordata; class Aves; order Phaethontiformes; family Phaethontidae; genus Phaethon; species Phaethon aethereus. Next base: position 94,578 of record NW_028113805.1, on the reverse strand, counting down.
AGAGCCCCAGTCTTGCTGTTTATCTGCAATGACTGCCAGGGCAAGTGAGGACCAGCAAGACAATTCCTGCCTAGCACCTTCCTTGGAGGAGAGAGAGTGCAACGTTTCATTTTGATTTTTGGAGTGCGAGAGTGAGAAAAAGCAGCGTGCCTGTTTGCAAGGCTAGGAAAGAGCAGAGCCCCAGTCTTGCTGTTTATCTGCAATGACTGCCAGGGCAAGTGAGGACCAGCAAGACAATTCCTGCCTAGCACCTTCCTTGGAGGAGAGAGAGTGCAACGTTTCATTTTATCATTTTGGTGTTCATGAGGGAGACGAACTGCATTGGCTGTTTGCAAGGCTAGGAAAGAGCAGAGCCCCAGTCTTGCTGTTTATCTGCAACGACTGCCAGGGCAAGTGAGGACCAGCAAGACAATTCCTGCCTAGCACCTTCCTTGGAGGAGAGAGAGTGCAACGTTTCATTTTAGCATTTTGGTGCTCACGAGGGAGACGAACTGCATTGGCTGTTTGCAAGGCTAGGAAAGAGCAGAGCCCCAGTCTTGCTGTTTATCTGCAACGACTGCCAGGGCAAGTGAGGACCAGCAAGACAATTCCTGCCTAGCACCTTCCTTGGAGGAGAGAGAGTGCAACGTTTCATTTTAGCATTTTGGTGCTCACGAGGGAGACGAACTGCATTGGCTGTTTGCAAGGCTAGGAAAGAGCAGAGCCCCAGTCTTGCTGTTTATCTGCAATGACTGCCAGGGCAAGTGAGGACCAGCAAGACAATTCCTGCCTAGCAGCTTCCTTGGAGGAGAGAGAGTGCAATGTTTCATTTTGATTTTTGGAGTGCGAGAGTGAGAAAAAGCAGCGTGCCTGTTTGCAAGGCTAGGAAAGAGTAGAGCCCCAGTCTTGCTGTTTATCTGCAATGACTGCCAGGGCAAGTGAGGACCAGCACGACAATTCCTGCCTAGCACCTTCCTTGGAGGAGAGAGAGTGCAACGTTTCATTTTAGCATTTTGGTGCTCACGAGAGAGAGGAACTGCATTGGCTGTTTGCAAGGCTAGGAAAGAGCAGAGCCCCAGTCTTGCTGTTTATCTGCAATGACTGCCAGGGCAAGTGAGGACCAGCAAGACAATTCCTGCCTAGCACCTCCTTGGAGGAGAGAGAGTGCAACGTTTCATTTTAGCATTTTGGCGCTCACGAGGGAGATAAACTGCATTGGCTGTTTGCAAGGCTAGGAAAGAGCAGAGCCCCAGTCTTGCTGTTTATCTGCAATGACTGCCAGGGCAAGTGATACCAGCAAGACAATTCCTGCCTAGCACCTTCCTTGGAGGAGAGAGAGTGCAACGTTTCATTTTGATTTTTGGAGTGCGAGAGTGAGAAAAAGCAGCGTGCCTGTTTGCAAGGCTAGGAAAGAGCAGAGCCCCAGTGTTGCTGTTTATCTGCAATGACTGCCAGGGCAAGTGAGGACCAGCAACACAATTCCTGCCTAGCACCTTCCTTGGAGGAGAGAGAGTGCAACGTTTCATTTTAGCATTTTGGTGCTCACGAGGGAGATGAACTGCATTGGCTGTTTGCAAGGCTAGGAAAGAGCAGAGCCCCAGTCTTGCTGTTTATCTGCAATGACTGCCAGGGCAAGTGAGGACCAGCAAGACAATTCCTGCCTAGCACCTTCCTTGGAGGAGAGAGAGTGCAACGTTTCATTTTAGCATTTTGGTGCTCACGAGGGAGACGAACTTCATTGGCTGTTTGCAAGGCTAGGAAAGAGCAGAGCCCCAGTCTTGCTGTTTTTCTGCAATGACTACCAGGGCAAGTGAGGACCAGCAAGACAATTCCTGCCTAGCACCTTCCTTGGAGGAGAGTGAGTGCAACGTTTCATTTTAGCATTTTGGTGCTCACGAGGGAGACGAACTGCTTTGGCTGTTTGCAAGGCTAGGAAAGAGCAGAGCCCCAGTCTTGCTGTTTATCTGCAATGACTGCCAGGGCAAGTGAGGACCAGCAAGACAATTCCTGCCTAGCACCTTCCTTGGAGGAGAGAGAGTGCAACGTTTCATTTTATCATTTTGGTGTTCACGAGGGAGACGAACTGCATTGGCTGTTTGCAAGGCGAGGAAAGAGCAGAGCCCCAGTGTTGCTGTTTATCTGCAACGACTGCCAGGGCAAGTGAGGACCAGCAAGACAATTCCTGCCTAGCACCTTCCTTGGAGGAGAGAGAGTGCAACGTTTCATTTTAGCATTTTGGTGCTCACGAGGGAGACGAACTGCATTGGCTGTTTGCAAGGCTAGGAAAGAGCAGAGCCCCAGTCTTGCTGTTTTTCTGCAATGACTGCCAGGGCAAGTGAGGACCAGCAAGACAATTCCTGCCTAGCACCTTCCTTGGAGGAGAGAGAGTGCAACGTTTCATTTTAGCATTTTGGTGCTCACGAGGGAGACGAACTGCTTTGGCTGTTTGCAAGGCTAGGAAAGAGCAGAGCCCCAGTCTTGCTGTTTATCTGCAATGACTGCCAGGGCAAGTGAGGACCAGCAAGACAATTCCTGCCTAGCACCTTCCTTGGAGGAGAGAGAGTGCAACGTTTCATTTTGATTTTTGGAGTGCGAGAGTGAGAAAAAGCAGCGTGCCTGTTTGCAAGGCTAGGAAAGAGCAGAGCCCCAGTCTTGCTGTTTATCTGCAATGACTGCCAGGGCAAGTGAGGACCAGCAAGACAATTCCTGCCTAGCACCTTCCTTGGAGGAGAGAGAGTGCAACGTTTCATTTTATCATTTTGGTGTTCATGAGGGAGACGAACTGCATTGGCTGTTTGCAAGGCTAGGAAAGAGCAGAGCCCCAGTCTTGCTGTTTATCTGCAACGACTGCCAGGGCAAGTGAGGACCAGCAAGACAATTCCTGCCTAGCACCTTCCTTGGAGGAGAGAGAGTGCAACGTTTCATTTTAGCATTTTGGTGCTCACGAGGGAGACGAACTGCATTGGCTGTTTGCAAGGCTAGGAAAGAGCAGAGCCCCAGTCTTGCTGTTTATCTGCAATGACTGCCAGGGCAAGTGAGGACCAGCAAGACAATTCCTGCCTAGCAGCTTCCTTGGAGGAGAGAGAGTGCAATGTTTCATTTTGATTTTTGGAGTGCGAGAGTGAGAAAAAGCAGCGTGCCTGTTTGCAAGGCTAGGAAAGAGCAGAGCCCCAGTCTTGCTGTTTATCTGCAACGACTGCCAGGGCAAGTGAGGACCAGCACGACAATTCCTGCCTAGCACCTTCCTTGGAGGAGAGAGAGTGCAACGTTTCATTTTATCATTTTGGTGTTCATGAGGGAGACGAACTGCATTGGCTGTTTGCAAGGCTAGGAAAGAGCAGAGCCCCAGTCTTGCTGTTTATCTGCAATGACTGCCAGGGCAAGTGAGGACCAGCAAGACAATTCCTGCCTAGCACCTCCTTGGAGGAGAGAGAGTGCAACGTTTCATTTTAGCATTTTGGCGCTCACGAGGGAGATAAACTGCATTGGCTGTTTGCAAGGCTAGGAAAGAGCAGAGCCCCAGTCTTGCTGTTTATCTGCAATGACTGCCAGGGCAAGTGATACCAGCAAGACAATTCCTGCCTAGCACCTTCCTTGGAGGAGAGAGAGTGCAACGTTTCATTTTGATTTTTGGAGTGCGAGAGTGAGAAAAAGCAGCGTGCCTGTTTGCAAGGCTAGGAAAGAGCAGAGCCCCAGTGTTGCTGTTTATCTGCAATGACTGCCAGGGCAAGTGAGGACCAGCAACACAATTCCTGCCTAGCACCTTCCTTGGAGGAGAGAGAGTGCAACGTTTCATTTTAGCATTTTGGTGCTCACGAGGGAGATGAACTGCATTGGCTGTTTGCAAGGCTAGGAAAGAGCAGAGCCCCAGTCTTGCTGTTTATCTGCAATGACTGCCAGGGCAAGTGAGGACCAGCAAGACAATTCCTGCCTAGCACCTTCCTTGGAGGAGAGAGAGTGCAACGTTTCATTTTAGCATTTTGGTGCTCACGAGGGAGACGAACTTCATTGGCTGTTTGCAAGGCTAGGAAAGAGCAGAGCCCCAGTCTTGCTGTTTTTCTGCAATGACTACCAGGGCAAGTGAGGACCAGCAAGACAATTCCTGCCTAGCACCTTCCTTGGAGGAGAGTGAGTGCAACGTTTCATTTTAGCATTTTGGTGCTCACGAGGGAGACGAACTGCTTTGGCTGTTTGCAAGGCTAGGAAAGAGCAGAGCTCCAGTCTTGCTGTTTATCTGCAATGACTGCCAGGGCAAGTGAGGACCAGCAAGACAATTCCTGCCTAGCACCTTCCTTGGAGGAGAGAGAGTGCAACGTTTCAGTTTGATTTTTGGAGTGCGAGAGTGAGAAAAAGCAGCGTGCCTGTTTGCAAGGCTAGGAAAGAGTAGAGCCCCAGTCTTGCTGTTTATCTGCAATGACTGCCAGGGCAAGTGAGGACCAGCAAGACAATTCCTGCCTAGCACCTTCCTTGGAGGAGAGAGAGTGCAACGTTTCATTTTAGCATTTTGGTGCTCACGAGGGAGACGAACTGCATTGGCTGTTTGCAAGGCTAGGAAAGAGCAGAGCCCCAGTCTTGCTGTTTTTCTGCAATGACTGCCAGGGCAAGTGAGGACCAGCAAGACAATTCCTGCCTAGCACCTTCCTTGGAGGAGAGAGAGTGCAACGTTTCATTTTAGCATTTTGGTGCTCACGAGGGAGACGAACTGCTTTGGCTGTTTGCAAGGCTAGGAAAGAGCAGAGCCCCAGTCTTGCTGTTTATCTGCAATGACTGCCAGGGCAAGTGAGGACCAGCAAGACAATTCCTGCCTAGCACCTTCCTTGGAGGAGAGAGAGTGCAACGTTTCATTTTGATTTTTGGAGTGCGAGAGTGAGAAAAAGCAGCGTGCCTGTTTGCAAGGCTAGGAAAGAGCAGAGCCCCAGTCTTGCTGTTTATCTGCAATGACTGCCAGGGCAAGTGAGGACCAGCAAGACAATTCCTGCCTAGCACCTTCCTTGGAGGAGAGAGAGTGCAACGTTTCATTTTATCATTTTGGTGTTCATGAGGGAGACGAACTGCATTGGCTGTTTGCAAGGCTAGGAAAGAGCAGAGCCCCAGTCTTGCTGTTTATCTGCAACGACTGCCAGGGCAAGTGAGGACCAGCAAGACAATTCCTGCCTAGCACCTTCCTTGGAGGAGAGAGAGTGCAACGTTTCATTTTAGCATTTTGGTGCTCACGAGGGAGACGAACTGCATTGGCTGTTTGCAAGGCTAGGAAAGAGCAGAGCCCCAGTCTTGCTGTTTATCTGCAACGACTGCCAGGGCAAGTGAGGACCAGCAAGACAATTCCTGCCTAGCACCTTCCTTGGAGGAGAGAGAGTGCAACGTTTCATTTTAGCATTTTGGTGCTCACGAGGGAGACGAACTGCATTGGCTGTTTGCAAGGCTAGGAAAGAGCAGAGCCCCAGTCTTGCTGTTTATCTGCAATGACTGCCAGGGCAAGTGAGGACCAGCAAGACAATTCCTGCCTAGCAGCTTCCTTGGAGGAGAGAGAGTGCAATGTTTCATTTTGATTTTTGGAGTGCGAGAGTGAGAAAAAGCAGCGTGCCTGTTTGCAAGGCTAGGAAAGAGTAGAGCCCCAGTCTTGCTGTTTATCTGCAATGACTGCCAGGGCAAGTGAGGACCAGCACGACAATTCCTGCCTAGCACCTTCCTTGGAGGAGAGAGAGTGCAACGTTTCATTTTAGCATTTTGGTGCTCACGAGAGAGAGGAACTGCATTGGCTGTTTGCAAGGCTAGGAAAGAGCAGAGCCCCAGTCTTGCTGTTTATCTGCAATGACTGCCAGGGCAAGTGAGGACCAGCAAGACAATTCCTGCCTAGCACCTCCTTGGAGGAGAGAGAGTGCAACGTTTCATTTTAGCATTTTGGCGCTCACGAGGGAGATAAACTGCATTGGCTGTTTGCAAGGCTAGGAAAGAGCAGAGCCCCAGTCTTGCTGTTTATCTGCAATGACTGCCAGGGCAAGTGATACCAGCAAGACAATTCCTGCCTAGCACCTTCCTTGGAGGAGAGAGAGTGCAACGTTTCATTTTGATTTTTGGAGTGCGAGAGTGAGAAAAAGCAGCGTGCCTGTTTGCAAGGCTAGGAAAGAGCAGAGCCCCAGTGTTGCTGTTTATCTGCAATGACTGCCAGGGCAAGTGAGGACCAGCAACACAATTCCTGCCTAGCACCTTCCTTGGAGGAGAGAGAGTGCAACGTTTCATTTTAGCATTTTGGTGCTCACGAGGGAGATGAACTGCATTGGCTGTTTGCAAGGCTAGGAAAGAGCAGAGCCCCAGTCTTGCTGTTTATCTGCAATGACTGCCAGGGCAAGTGAGGACCAGCAAGACAATTCCTGCCTAGCACCTTCCTTGGAGGAGAGAGAGTGCAACGTTTCATTTTAGCATTTTGGTGCTCACGAGGGAGACGAACTTCATTGGCTGTTTGCAAGGCTAGGAAAGAGCAGAGCCCCAGTCTTGCTGTTTTTCTGCAATGACTACCAGGGCAAGTGAGGACCAGCAAGACAATTCCTGCCTAGCACCTTCCTTGGAGGAGAGTGAGTGCAACGTTTCATTTTAGCATTTTGGTGCTCACGAGGGAGACGAACTGCTTTGGCTGTTTGCAAGGCTAGGAAAGAGCAGAGCCCCAGTCTTGCTGTTTATCTGCAATGACTGCCAGGGCAAGTGAGGACCAGCAAGACAATTCCTGCCTAGCACCTTCCTTGGAGGAGAGAGAGTGCAACGTTTCATTTTATCATTTTGGTGTTCACGAGGGAGACGAACTGCATTGGCTGTTTGCAAGGCGAGGAAAGAGCAGAGCCCCAGTGTTGCTGTTTATCTGCAACGACTGCCAGGGCAAGTGAGGACCAGCAAGACAATTCCTGCCTAGCACCTTCCTTGGAGGAGAGAGAGTGCAACGTTTCATTTTAGCATTTTGGTGCTCACGAGGGAGACGAACTGCATTGGCTGTTTGCAAGGCTAGGAAAGAGCAGAGCCCCAGTCTTGCTGTTTTTCTGCAATGACTGCCAGGGCAAGTGAGGACCAGCAAGACAATTCCTGCCTAGCACCTTCCTTGGAGGAGAGAGAGTGCAACGTTTCATTTTAGCATTTTGGTGCTCACGAGGGAGACGAACTGCTTTGGCTGTTTGCAAGGCTAGGAAAGAGCAGAGCCCCAGTCTTGCTGTTTATCTGCAATGACTGCCAGGGCAAGTGAGGACCAGCAAGACAATTCCTGCCTAGCACCTTCCTTGGAGGAGAGAGAGTGCAACGTTTCATTTTGATTTTTGGAGTGCGAGAGTGAGAAAAAGCAGCGTGCCTGTTTGCAAGGCTAGGAAAGAGCAGAGCCCCAGTCTTGCTGTTTATCTGCAATGACTGCCAGGGCAAGTGAGGACCAGCAAGACAATTCCTGCCTAGCACCTTCCTTGGAGGAGAGAGAGTGCAACGTTTCATTTTATCATTTTGGTGTTCATGAGGGAGACGAACTGCATTGGCTGTTTGCAAGGCTAGGAAAGAGCAGAGCCCCAGTCTTGCTGTTTATCTGCAACGACTGCCAGGGCAAGTGAGGACCAGCAAGACAATTCCTGCCTAGCACCTTCCTTGGAGGAGAGAGAGTGCAACGTTTCATTTTAGCATTTTGGTGCTCACGAGGGAGACGAACTGCATTGGCTGTTTGCAAGGCTAGGAAAGAGCAGAGCCCCAGTCTTGCTGTTTATCTGCAACGACTGCCAGGGCAAGTGAGGACCAGCAAGACAATTCCTGCCTAGCACCTTCCTTGGAGGAGAGAGAGTGCAACGTTTCATTTTAGCATTTTGGTGCTCACGAGGGAGACGAACTGCATTGGCTGTTTGCAAGGCTAGGAAAGAGCAGAGCCCCAGTCTTGCTGTTTATCTGCAATGACTGCCAGGGCAAGTGAGGACCAGCAAGACAATTCCTGCCTAGCAGCTTCCTTGGAGGAGAGAGAGTGCAATGTTTCATTTTGATTTTTGGAGTGCGAGAGTGAGAAAAAGCAGCGTGCCTGTTTGCAAGGCTAGGAAAGAGCAGAGCCCCAGTCTTGCTGTTTATCTGCAACGACTGCCAGGGCAAGTGAGGACCAGCACGACAATTCCTGCCTAGCACCTTCCTTGGAGGAGAGAGAGTGCAACGTTTCATTTTATCATTTTGGTGTTCATGAGGGAGACGAACTGCATTGGCTGTTTGCAAGGCTAGGAAAGAGCAGAGCCCCAGTCTTGCTGTTTATCTGCAATGACTGCCAGGGCAAGTGAGGACCAGCAAGACAATTCCTGCCTAGCACCTCCTTGGAGGAGAGAGAGTGCAACGTTTCATTTTAGCATTTTGGCGCTCACGAGGGAGATAAACTGCATTGGCTGTTTGCAAGGCTAGGAAAGAGCAGAGCCCCAGTCTTGCTGTTTATCTGCAATGACTGCCAGGGCAAGTGATACCAGCAAGACAATTCCTGCCTAGCACCTTCCTTGGAGGAGAGAGAGTGCAACGTTTCATTTTGATTTTTGGAGTGCGAGAGTGAGAAAAAGCAGCGTGCCTGTTTGCAAGGCTAGGAAAGAGCAGAGCCCCAGTGTTGCTGTTTATCTGCAATGACTGCCAGGGCAAGTGAGGACCAGCAACACAATTCCTGCCTAGCACCTTCCTTGGAGGAGAGAGAGTGCAACGTTTCATTTTAGCATTTTGGTGCTCACGAGGGAGATGAACTGCATTGGCTGTTTGCAAGGCTAGGAAAGAGCAGAGCCCCAGTCTTGCTGTTTATCTGCAATGACTGCCAGGGCAAGTGAGGACCAGCAAGACAATTCCTGCCTAGCACCTTCCTTGGAGGAGAGAGAGTGCAACGTTTCATTTTAGCATTTTGGTGCTCACGAGGGAGACGAACTTCATTGGCTGTTTGCAAGGCTAGGAAAGAGCAGAGCCCCAGTCTTGCTGTTTTTCTGCAATGACTACCAGGGCAAGTGAGGACCAGCAAGACAATTCCTGCCTAGCACCTTCCTTGGAGGAGAGTGAGTGCAACGTTTCATTTTAGCATTTTGGTGCTCACGAGGGAGACGAACTGCTTTGGCTGTTTGCAAGGCTAGGAAAGAGCAGAGCCCCAGTCTTGCTGTTTATCTGCAATGACTGCCAGGGCAAGTGAGGACCAGCAAGACAATTCCTGCCTAGCAGCTTCCTTGGAGGAGAGAGAGTGCAACGTTTCATTTTGATTTTTGGAGTGCGAGAGTGAGAAAAAGCAGCGTGCCTGTTTGCAAGGCTAGGAAAGAGCAGAGCCCCAGTCTTGCTGTTTATCTGCAATGACTGCCAGGGCAAGTGAGGACCAGCAAGACAATTCCTGCCTAGCACCTTCCTTGGAGGAGAGAGAGTGCAACGTTTCATTTTAGCATTTTGGTGCTCACGAGGGAGACGAACTGCATTGGCTGTTTGCAAGGCTAGGAAAGAGCAGAGCCCCAGTCTTGCTGTTTATCTGCAACGACTGCCAGGGCAAGTGAGGACCAGCAAGACAATTCCTGCCTAGCACCTTCCTTGGAGGAGAGAGAGTGCAACGTTTCATTTTAGCATTTTGGTGCTCACGAGGGAGATGAACTGCATTGGCTGTTTGCAAGGCTAGGAAAGAGCAGAGCCCCAGTCTTGCTGTTTATCTGCAATGACTGCCAGGGCAAGTGAGGACCAGCAAGACAATGCCTGCCTAGCACCTCCTTGGAGGAGAGAGAGTGCAACGTTTCATTTTAGCATTTTGGCGCTCACGAGGGAGATAAACTGCATTGGCTGTTTGCAAGGCTAGGAAAGAGCAGAGCCCCAGTCTTGCTGTTTATCTGCAATGACTGCCAGGGCAAGTGATAGCAGCAAGACAATTCCTGCCTAGCACCTTCCTTGGAGGAGAGAGAGTGCAACGTTTCATTTTAGCATTTTGGTGCTCACGAGGGAGACGAACTGCATTGGCTGTTTGCAAGGCTAGGAAAGAGCAGAGCCCCAGTCTTGCTGTTTATCTGCAACGACTGCCAGGGCAAGTGAGGACCAGCAACACAATTCCTGCCTAGCACCTTCCTTGGAGGAGAGAGAGTGCAACGTTTCATTTTAGCATTTTGGTGCTCACGAGGGAGACGAACTGCATTGGCTGTTTGCAAGGCTAGGAAAGAGCAGAGCCCCAGTCTTGCTGTTTATCTGCAATGACTGCCAGGGCAAGTGAGGACCAGCAAGACAATTCCTGCCTAGCAGCTTCCTTGGAGGAGAGAGAGTGCAACGTTTCATTTTGATTTTTGGAGTGCGAGAGTGAGAAAAAGCAGCGTGCCTGTTTGCAAGGCTAGGAAAGAGTAGAGCCCCAGTCTTGCTGTTTATCTGCAATGACTGCCAGGGCAAGTGAGGACCAGCACGACAATTCCTGCCTAGCACCTTCCTTGGAGGAGAGAGAGTGCAACGTTTCATTTTAGCATTTTGGTGCTCACGAGAGAGAGGAACTGCATTGGCTGTTTGCAAGGCTAGGAAAGAGCAGAGCCCCAGTCTTGCTGTTTATCTGCAATGACTGCCAGGGCAAGTGAGGACCAGCAAGACAATTCCTGCCTAGCAGCTCCTTGGAGGAGAGAGAGTGCAACGTTTCATTTTAGCATTTTGGCGCTCACGAGGGAGATAAACTGCATTGGCTGTTTGCAAGGCTAGGAAAGAGCAGAGCCCCAGTCTTGCTGTTTATCTGCAATGACTGCCAGGGCAACTGATACCAGCAAGACAATTCCTGCCTAGCACCTTCCTTGGAGGAGAGAGAGTGCAACGTTTCATTTTGATTTTTGGAGTGCGAGAGTGAGAAAAAGCAGCGTGCCTGTTTGCAAGGCTAGGAAAGAGCAGAGCCCCAGTCTTGCTGTTTATCTGCAATGACTGCCAGGGCAAGTGAGGACCAGCAACACAATTCCTGCCTAGCACCTTCCTTGGAGGAGAGAGAGTGCAACGTTTCATTTTAGCATTTTGGTGCTCACGAGGGAGATGAACTGCATTGGCTGTTTGCAAGGCTAGGAAAGAGCAGAGCCCCAGTCTTGCTGTTTATCTGCAATGACTGCCAGGGCAAGTGAGGACCAGCAAGACAATTCCTGCCTAGCACCTTCCTTGGAGGAGAGAGAGTGCAACGTTTCATTTTAGCATTTTGGTGCTCACGAGGGAGACGAACTTCATTGGCTGTTTGCAAGGCTAGGAAAGAGCAGAGCCCCAGTCTTGCTGTTTTTCTGCAACGACTGCCAGGGCAAGTGAGGACCAGCAAGACAATTCCTGCCTAGCACCTTCCTTGGAGGAGAGAGAGTGCAACGTTTCATTTTAGCATTTTGGTGCTCACGAGGGAGACGAATTGCATTGGCTGTTTGCATGGCTAGGAAAGAGCAGAGCCCCAGTCTTGCTGTTTATCTGCAATGACTGCCAGGGCAAGTGAGGACCAGCAAGACAATTCCTGCCTAGCACCTTCCTTGGAGGAGAGAGAGTGCAACGTTTCATTTTAGCATTTTGGTGCTCACGAGGGAGACGAACTGCATTGGCTGTTTGCAAGGCTAGGAAAGAGCAGAGCCCCAGTCTTGCTGTTTATCTGCAACGACTGCCAGGGCAAGTGAGGACCAGCAAGACAATTCCTGCCTAGCACCTTCCTTGGAGGAGAGAGAGTGCAACGTTTCATTTTGATTTTTGGAGTGCGAGAGTGAGAAAAAGCAGCGTGCCTGTTTGCAAGGCTAGGAAAGATTAGAGCCCTAGTCTTCCTGTTAATCTGCAATGACTGCCAGGGCAAGTGAGGACCAGCAAGACAATTCCTGCCTAGCACCTTCCTTGGAGGAGAGAGAGTGCAACGTTTCATTTTAGCATTTTGGTGCTCACGAGAGAGAGGAACTGCATTGGCTGTTTGCAAGGCTAGGAAAGAGCAGAGCCCCAGTCTTGCTCTTTATCTGCAATGACTGCCAGGGCAAGTGAGGACCAGCAAGACAATTCCTGCCTAGCACCTCCTTGGAGGAGAGAGAGTGCAACGTTTCATTTTAGCATTTTGGCGCTCACGAGGGAGATAAACTGCATTGGCTGTTTGCAAGGCTAGGAAAGAGCAGAGCCCCAGTCTTGCTGTTTATCTGCAATGACTGCCAGGGCAAGTGATACCAGCAAGACAATTCCTGCCTAGCACCTTCCTTGGAGGAGAGAGAGTGCAACGTTTCATTTTGATTTTTGGAGTGCGAGAGTGAGAAAAAGCAGCGTGCCTGTTTGCAAGGCTAGGAAAGAGCAGAGCCCCAGTCTTGCTGTTTATCTGCAATGACTGCCAGGGCAAGTGAGGACCAGCAACACAATTCCTGCCTAGCACCTTCCTTGGAGGAGAGAGAGTGCAACGTTTCATTTTAGCATTTTGGTGCTCACAAGGGAGATGAACTGCATTGGCTGTTTGCAAGGCTAGGAAAGATTAGAGCCCCAGTCTTCCTGTTAATCTGCAATGACTGCCAGGGCAAGTGAGGACCAGCAAGACAATTCCTGCCTAGCACCTTCCTAGGAGGAGAGAGATTGCAACGTTTCATTTTAGCATTTTGGTGCTCACGAGGGAGACGAACTTCATTGGCTGTTTGCAAGGCTAGGAAAGAGCAGAGCCCCAGTCTTGCTGTTTTTCTGCAATGACTGCCAGGGCAAGTGAGGACCAGCAAGACAATTCCTGCCTAGCACCTTCCTTGGAGGAGAGAGAGTGCAACGTTTCATTTTAGCATTTTGGTGCTCACGAGGGAGACGAACTGCATTGGCTGTTTGCAAGGCTAGGAAAGAGCAGAGCCCCAGTCTTGCTGTTTATCTGCAATGACTGCCAGGGCAAGTGAGGACCAGCAAGACAATTCCTGCCTAGCAGCTTCCTTGGAGGAGAGAGAGTGCAACGTTTCATTTTAGCATTTTGGTGCTCACGAGGGAGACGAACTGCATTGGCTGTTTGCAAGGCTAGGAAAGAGCAGAGCCCCAGTCTTGCTGTTTATCTGCAATGACTGCCAGGGCAAGTGAGGACCAGCAAGACAATTCCTGCCTAGCACCTTCCTTGGAGGAGAGAGAGTGCAACGTTTCATTTTGATTTTTGGAGTGCGAGAGTGAGAAAAAGCAGCGTGCCTGTTTGCAAGGCTAGGAAAGAGCAGAGCCCGAGTCTTGCTGTTTATCTGCAATGACTGTCAGGACAAGTGAGGACCAGCAAGACAATTCCTGCCTAGCACCTTCCTTGGAGGAGAGAGAGTGCAACGTTTCATTTTAGCATTTTGGTGCTCACGAGGGAGACGAACTGCATTGGCTGTGTGCAGGGCTAGGAAAGAGCAGAGCCCCAGTTTTGCTGTTTATATGCAATGACTTCCAGGGCAAGTGAGGACCAGCAAGACAATTCCTGCCTAGCACCTTCCTTGGAGGAGAGAGAGTGCAACGTTTCGTTTTAGCTTTGTGGTGCTCCGAGGGAGGCAAACGGCATTGGATGTTTGAAAGGCTAGGAAAGAGCAGAGCCCCAGTCTTGCTGTTTATATGCAATGGCTGCCAGGGCAAGTGAGGCTCAGCAAGACAATTCCTGCCTAGCACCTTCCTTGGAGGAGAGAGAGTGCAACGTTTCATTTTAGCATTTTGGCGCTCAGGAGGGAGACAAACTGCATTGGCTGTTTGCAAGGCTAGGAAAGAGCAGAGCCCCAGTCTTGCTATTTATCTGCAATGACTGCCAGGGCAAGTGATACCAGCAAGACAATTCCTGCCTAGCACCTTCCTTGGAGGAGAGAGAGTGCAACGTTTCATTTTGATTTTTGGAGTGTGAGAGTGAGAAAAAGCAGCGTGCCTGTTTGCAAGGCTAGGAAAGAGCAGAGCCCCAGTCTTGCTGTTTATCTGCAATGACTGCCAGGGCAAGTGAGGACCAGCAACACAATTCCTGCCTAGCACCTTCCTTGGAGGAGAGAGAGTGCAACGTTTCATTTTGCTTTTTGGAGTGCGAGAGTGAGAAAAAGCAGCGTGCCTGTTTGCAAGGCTAGGAAAGAGCAGAGCCCCAGTCTTCCTGTTTATCTGCAATGACTGCCAGGGCAAGTGAGGACCAGCAAGACAATTCCTGCCTAGCACCTTCCTTGGAGGAGAGAGAGTGCAACGATTCATTTTAGCATTTTGGCTCTCCGAGAGAGACGAACTGCATTGGCTGTTTGTAAGGGTAGGAAAGAGCAGAGCCCCAGTCTTGCTGTTTATCTGCAATGACTGCCAGGGCAAGTGAGGACCAGCAAGACAATTCCTGCCTAGCAGCTTCCTTGGAGGAGAGAGAGTGCAACGTTTCATTTTGATTTTTGGAGTGCGAGAGTGAGAAAAAGCAGCGTGCCTGTTTGCAAGGCTAGGAAAGAGCAGAGCCCCAGTCTTGCTGTTTATCTGCAATGACTGCCAGGGCAAGTGAGGACCAGCAAGACAATTCCTGCCTAGCAGCTTCCTTGGAGGAGAGAGAGTGCAACGTTTCATTTTGATTTTTGGAGTGCGAGAGTGAGAAAAAGCAGCGTGCCTGTTTGCAAGGCTAGGAAAGAGCAGAGCCCCAGTCTTCCTGTTTATGTGCAATGACTGCCAGGGCAAGTGAGGACCAGCAACACAATTCCTGCCTAGCACCTTCCTTGGAGGAGAGAGAGTGCAACGATTCATTTTAGCATTTTGGTGCTCACGAGGGAGACGAACTTCATTGGCTGTTTGCAAGGCTAGGAAAGAGCAGAGCCCCAGTCTTGCTGTTTTTCTGCAATGACTGCCAGGGCAAGTGAGGACCAGCAACACAATTCCTGCCTAGCACCTTCCTTGGAGGAGAGAGAGTGCAACGTTTCATTTTAGCATTTTGGTGCTCACGAGGGAGACGAACTGCATTGGCTGTTTGCAAGGCTAGGAAAGAGCAGAGCCCCAGTCTTGCTGTTTATCTGCAATGACTGCCAGGGCAAGTGAGGACCAGCAAGACAATTCCTGCCTAGCACCTTCCTTGGAGGAGAGAGAGTGCAACGTTTCATTTTGATTTTTGGAGTGCGAGAGTGAGAAAAAGCAGCGTGCCTGTTTGCAAGGCTAGGAAAGAGCAGAGCCCCACTCTTGCTGTTTATCTGCAATGACTGCCAGGGCAAGTGAGGACCAGCAAGACAATTCCTGCCTAGCAGCTTCCTTGGAGGAGAGAGAGTGCAACGTTTCATTTTAGCATTTTGGTGCTCACGAGGGAGACGAACTGCATTGGCTGTTTGCAAGGCTAGGAAAGAGCAGAGCCCCAGTCTTGCTGTTTATCTGCAACGACTGTCAGGACAAGTGAGGACCAGCAACACAATTCCTGCCTAGCACCTTCCTTGGAGGAGAGAGAGTGCAACGTTTAATTTTAGCATTTTGGTGCTCACGAGGGAGACGAACTGTATTGGCTGTGTGCAGGGCTAGGAAAGAGCAGAGCCCCAGTTTTGCTGTTTATATGCAATGACTGCCAGGGCAAGTGAGGACCAGCAAGACAATTCCTGCCTAGCACCTTCCTTGGAGGAGAGAGAGTGCAACGTTTCCTTTTAGCACTGTGGTGCTCCGAGGGAGACAAACGGCATTGGATGTTTGAAAGGCTAGGAAAGAGCAGAGCCCCAGTCTTGCTGTTTATATGCAATGACTGCCAGGGCAAGTGAGGCTCAGCAAGACAATTCCTGCCTAACACCTTCCTTGGAGGAGAGAGAGTGCAACGTTTCATTTTAGCATTTTGGCGCTCAGGAGGGAGACAAACTGCATTGGCTGTTTGCAAGGCTAGGAAAGAGCAGAGCCCCAGTCTTGCTGTTTATCTGCAATGACTGCCAGGGCAAGTGATACCAGCAAGACAATTCCTGCCTAGCACCTTCCTTGGAGGAGAGAGAGTGCAACGTTTCATTTTGATTTTTGGAGTGCGAGAGTGAGAAAAAGCAGCGTGCCTGTTTGCAAGGCTAGGAAAGAGCAGAGCCCCAGTCTTGCTGTTTATCTGCAATGACTGCCAGGGCAAGTGAGGAGCAGCAAGACAATTCCTGCCTAGCACCTTCCTTGGAGGAGAGAGAGTGCAACGTTTCATTTTAGCATTTTGGTGCTCACGAGGGAGACGAACTTCATTGGCTGTTTGCAATGCTAGGAAAGAGCAGAGCCCCAGTCTTGCTGTTTATCTGCAATGACTGCCAGGGCAAGTGAGGACCAGCAAGACAATTCCTGCCTAGCAGCTTCCTTGGAGGAGAGAGAGTGCAACGTTTCATTTTGATTTTTGGAGTGCGAGAGTGAGAAAAAGCAGCGTGCCTGTTTGCAAGGCTAGGAAAGAGCAGAGCCCCAGTCTTGCTGTTTATCTGCAATGACTGCCAGGGCAAGCGAGAACCAGCAAGACAATTCCTGCCTAGCACCTTCCTTGGAGGAGAGAGAGTGCAACGTTTCATTTTGATTTTTGGAGTGCGAGAGTGAGAAAAAGCAGCGTGCCTGTTTGCAAGGCTAGGAAAGAGCAGAGCCCCAGTCTTGCTGTTTATCTGCAATGACTACCAGGGCAAGTGAGGACCAGCAACACAATTCCTGCCTAGCACCTTCCTTGGAGGAGAGAGAGTGCAACGTTTCATTTTAGCATTTTGGTGCTCACGAGGGAGACGAACTGCATTGGCTGTTTGCAAGGCTAGGAAAGAGCAGAGCCCCAGTCTTGCTGTTTATCTGCAATGACTGCCAGGGCAAGTGAGGACCAGCAAGACAATTCCTGCCTAGCAGCTTCCTTGGAGGAGAGAGAGTGCAACGTTTCATTTTGATTTTTGGAGTGCGAGAGTGAGAAAAAGCAGCGTGCCTGTTTGCAAGGCTAGGAAAGAGCAGAGCCCGAGTCTTCCTGTTTATCTGCAATGACTGCCAGGGCAAGTGAGGACCAGCAAGACAATTCCTGCCTAGCACCTTCCTTGGAGGAGAGAGAGTGCAACGTTTCATTTTGATTTTTGGAGTGCGAGAGTGAGAAAAAGCAGCGTGCCTGTTTGCAAGGCTAGGAAAGAGCAGAGCCCCAGTCTTGCTGTTTATCTGCAATGACTGCCAGGGCAAGTGAGGACCAGCAAGACAATTCCTGCCTAGCACCTTCCTTGGAGGAGAGAGAGTGCAACGTTTCATTTTAGCATTTTGGTGCTCACGAGGGAGACGAACTTCATTGGCTGTTTGCAAGGCTAGGAAAGAGCAGAGCCCCAGTCTTGCTGTTTATCTGCAATGACTGCCAGGGCAAGTGAGGACCAGCAAGACAATTCCTGCCTAGCACCTTCCTTGGAGGAGAGAGAGTGCAACGTTTCATTTTGATTTTTGGAGTGCGAGAATGAGAAAAAGCAGCGTGCCTGTTTGCAAGGCTAGGAAAGAGCAGAGCCCCAGTCTTGCTGTTTATCTGCAATGACTGCCAGGGCAAGTGAGGACCAGCAAGACAATTCCTGCCTAGCACCTTCCTTGGAGGAGAGAGAGTGCAACGTTTCATTTTAGCATTTTGGCGCTCACGAGGGAGACAAACTGCATTGGCTGTTTGCAAGGCTAGGAAAGAGCAGAGCCCCAGTCTTGCTGTTTATCTGCAATGACTGCCAGGGCAAGTGAGGACCAGCAAGACAATTCCTGCCTAGCACATTCCTTGGAGGAGAGAGAGTGCAACGTTTCATTTTAGCATTTTGGTGCTCACGAGAGAGAGGAACTGCATTGGCTGTTTGCAAGGCTAGGAAAGAGCAGAGCCCCAGTCTTGCCGTTTATCTGCAATGACTGCCAGGCCAGGTAAGGACCAGCAAGACAATTCCTGCCTAGCACCTCCTTGGAGGAGAGAGAGTGCAACGTTTCATTTTAGCATTTTGGCGCTCACGAGGGAGATAAACTTCATTGGCTGTTTGCAAGGCTAGGAAAGAGCAGAGCCCAAGTCTTGCTGTTTATCTGCAATGACTGCCAGGGCAAGTGAGGACCAGCAACAAAATTCCTGCCTAGCACCTTCCTTGGAGGAGAGAGAGTGCAACGTTTCATTTTGATTTTTGGAGTGCGAGAGTGAGAAAAAGCAGAGTGCCTGTTTGCAAGGCTAGAAAAGAGCAGAGCCCCAGTCTTGCTGTTTATCTGCAATGACTGCCAGGGCAAGTGAGGACCAGCAAGACAATTCCTGCCTAGCACATTCCTTGGAGGAGAGAGAGTGCAACGCTTCATTTTGATTTTTGGAGTGCGAGGGTGAGAAAAAGAAGCGTGCCTGTTTGCAAGGGCAGGAAAGAGAAGAGCCCCAGTCTTGCTGTTTATCTGCCATGACTGCCAGGGCAAGTGAGGACCAGCAAGACAATTCCTGCCTAGCACCTTTCTTGGAGGAGAGAGAGTGCAACGATTCATTTTAGCATTTTGGTGCTCACGAGAGAGAGGAACTGCATTGGCTGTTTGCAAGGCTAGGAAAGAGCAGAGCCCCAGTCTTGCTGGTTATCTGCAATGACTGCCAGGCCAAGTGAGGACCAGCAAGACAATTCCTGCCTAGCACCTCCTTGGAGGAGAGAGAGTGCAACGTTTCATTTTAGCATTTTGGCGCTCACGAGGGAGATAAACTGCATTGGCTGTTTGCAAGGCTAGGAAAGAGCAGAGCCCCAGTCTTGCTGTTTATCTGCAATGTCTGCCAGGGCAAGTGATACCAGCAAGACAATTCCTGCCTAGCACCTTCCTTGGAGGAGAGAGAGTGCAACGTTTCATTTTGATTTTTGGAGTGCGAGAGTGAGAAAAAGCAGCGTGCCTGTTTGCAAGGCTAGGAAAGAGCAGAGCCCCAGTCTTGCTGTTTATCTGCAATGACTGCCAGGGCAAGTGACGACCAGCAACACAATTCCTGCCTAGCACCTTCCTTGTAGGAGAGAGAGTTCAACGTTTCATTTTGATTTTTGGAGTGCGAGAGTGAGAAAAAGCAGAGTGCCTGTTTGCAAGGCTAGGAAAGAGCAGAGCCCCAGTCTAGCTGTTTATCTGCAATGACTGCCAGGGCAAGTGAGGACCAGCAAGACAATTCCGGCCTAGCACCTTTCTTGGAGGAGAGAGAGTGCAACGATTCATTTTAGCATTTTGGTGCTCACGAGAGAGAGGAACTGCATTGGCTGTTTGCAAGGCTAGGAAAGAGCAGAGCCCCAGTCTTGCTGTTTATCTGCAATGACTGCCAGGCCAAGTGAGGACCAGCAAGACAATTCCTGCCTAGCACCTCCTTGGAGGAGAGAGAGTGCAACGTTTCATTTTAGCATTTTGGCGCTCACGAGGTAGATAAACTGCATTGGCTGTTTGCAAGGCTAGGAAAGAGCAGAGCCCCAGTCTTGCTGTTTATCTGCAATGACTGCCAGGGCAAGTGAGGACCAGCAAGACAATTCCTTCCTAGCACCTTCCTTGGAGGAGAGAGTGCAACGTATCATTTTAGCATATTGGCGCTCACGAGGGAGACAAACTGCATTGGCTGCTTGCAAGGCTAGGAAAGAGCAGAGCCCGAGTCTTCCTGTTTATCTGCAATGACTGCCAGGGCGAGTGAGGACCAGCAAGAGAATTCCTGCCTAGCACCTTCCTTGGAGGAGACAGAATGCAACGTTTCATTTTAGCATTTTGGCGCTCACGAGGGAGACAAACTGCATTGGCTGTTTGCAAGGCTAGGAAAGAGCAGAGCCCGAGTCTTGCTGTTTATCTGCAATGACTGCCAAGGCAAGTGAGGACCAGCAAGACAATTCCTGCCTACCACCTTCCTTGGAGGAGAGAGAGTGCAACGTTTCATTTTAGTATTTTGGCGCTCACGACGGAGACAAACTCTATTGGCTGTTTGCAAGGCTAGGAAAGAGCAGAGCCCCAGTCTTGCTGTTTATCTGCAATGACTGCCAGGGCAAGTGAGGACCAGCAACACAATTCCTGCCTAGCACCTTCCTTGGAGGAGAGAGTGTGCAACGTTTCATTTTAGCATTTTGGCGCTCACGAGGGAGACAAAATGCTTTGGCTGTTTGCAAGGCTAGGAAAGAGCAGAGCCCGAGTCTTGCTGTTTATCTGCAATGTCTGCCAGGGCAAGTGAGGACCAGCAAGACAATTCCTGCCTAGCACATTCCTTGGAGGAGAGAGAGTGCAACGTTTCATTTTCGCATTTTGGATCACTCACGAGTAGACAAACTGCTTTGGCTGTTTGCAAGGCTAGGAAAGTGCAGAGCCCGAGTCTTTCTTGTTATCTGCAATGACTGCCAGGGCAAGTGAGGACCAGCAAGACAATTCCTGCCTAGCACCTTCCTTGGAGGAGAGAGATTGCAACGTTTCATTTTAGCATTTTGGCGCTCACGAGCGAGAAAAACTGCTTTGGCTGTTTGGAAGGCTAGGAAAGAACAGAGTCCGAGTCTTGCTGTTTATCTGCAATGACTGCCAGGGCAAGTGAGGACCAGCAAGACAATTCCCGCCTAGCACCTTCCTTGGAGGAGAGAGAGTGCAACGTTTCATTTTAGCATTTTGGCGCTCACGAGGGAGATAAACTGCATTGGCTGTTTGCAAGGCTAGGAAAGAGCAGAGCCCCAGTCTTGCTGTTTATCTGCAATGACTGCCAGGGCAAGTGATACCAGCAAGACAATTCCTGCCTAGCACCTTCCTTGGAGGAGAGAGAGTGCAACGTTTCATTTTGATTTTTGGAGTGCGAGAGTGAGAAAAAGCAGCGTGCCTGTTTGCAAGGCTAGGAAAGAGCAGAGCCCCAGTCTTGCTGTTTATCTGGAATGTCTGCCAGGGCAAGTGAGGACCAGCAAGACAATTCCTGCCTAGCACCTTCCTTGGAGGAGAGAGTGTGCAACGTTTCATTTTAGCATTTTGGCGCTCACGAGGGAGACAAACTTCTTTGGCTGTTTGCAAGGCTAGGAAAGAGCAGAGCCCGAGTCTTGCTGTTTATCTGCAATGACTGCCAGGGCAAGTGAGGACCAGCAAGACAATTCCTGCCTAGCACCTTCCTTGGAGGAGAGAGAGTGCAACATTTCATTTTAGCATTTTGGCGCTCACGAGGGAGACGAACTGCATTGGCTGTTTGCAAGGCTAGGAAAGAGCAGAGACCGAGCCTTGCTGTTTATCTGGAATGTCTGCCAGGGCAAGTGAGGACCAGCAAGACAATTCCTGCCTAGCACCTTCCTTGGAGGAGAGAGTGTGCAACGTTTCATTTTAGCATTTTGGCGCTCACGAGGGAGACAAACTGCTTTGGCTGTTTGCAAGGCTAGGAAAGAGCAGAGCACGAGTCTTGCTGTTTATCTGCAATGACTGCCAGGTCAAGTGAGGACCAGCAAGACAATTCCTGCCTAGCACCTTCCTTGGAGGAGAGAGAGTGCAACGATTCATTTTAGCATTTTGGCGCTCACGAGGGAGACGAACTGCATTGGCTGTTTGCAAGGCTAGGAAAGAGCAGAGCCCCAGTCTTGCTGTTTATCTGCAATGTCTGCCAGGGCAAGTGATACCAGCAAGACAATTCCTGCCTAGCACCTTCCTTGGAGGAGAGAGAGTGCAACGTTTCATTTTGATTTTTGGAGTGCGAGAGTGAGAAAAAGCAGCGTGCCTGTTTGCAAGGCTAGGAAAGAGCAGAGCCCCAGTCTTGCTGTTTATCTGCAATGACTGCCAGGGCAAGTGACGACCAGCAACACAATTCCTGCCTAGCACCTTCCTTGGAGGAGAGAGAGTGCAACGTTTCATTTTGATTTTTGGAGTGCGAGAGTGAGAAAAAGCAGAGTGCCTGTTTGCAAGGCTAGGAAAGAGCAGAGCCCGAGTCTTGCTTTTTATCTGCAATGACTGCCAGGGCAAGTGAGGACCAGCAAGACAATTCCTGCCTAGCACCTTCCTTGGAGGAGAGAGAGTGCAACGTTTCATTTTGATTTTTGGAGTGCGAGAGTGAGAAAAAGCAGCGTGCCTGTTTGCAAGGGTAGGAAAGAGCAGAGCCCCAGACTTGCTCTTTATCTGCAATGACTGCCAGGGCAAGTGATACCAGCAAGACAATTCCTGCCTAGCACCTTCCTTGGAAAAGAGAATGCAACGTTTCATTTTAGCATTTTGGCGCTCACTAGGGAGACAAACTGCATTGGGTGTTTGCAAGGTTAGGAAAGAGCAGAGCCCCAGTCTTGCTGTTTATCTGCAATGACTGCCAGGGCAAGTGAGGACTAGCAAGACAATTCCTGCCTAGCACCTTCCTTGGAGGAGAGAGAGTGCAACGATTCATTTTTGCATTTTGGTGCTCACGAGAGAGAGGAACTGCATTGGTGTTTGCAAGGCTAGGAAAGAGCAGAGCCCCAGTCTTGCTGTTTATCTGCAATGACTGCCAGGGCAAGTGAGGACCAGCAACACAATTCCTGCCTAGCACCTTCCTTGGAGGAGAGAGAGTTCAACGTTTCATTTTGTTTTTTGGAGTGCGAGAGTGAGAAAAAGCAGAGTGCCTGTTTGCAAGGCTAGGAAAGAGCAGAGCCCCAGTCTAGCTGTTTATCTGCAATGACTGCCAGGGCAAGTGAGGACCAGCAAGACAATTCCGGCCTAGCACCTTTCTTGGAGGAGAGAGAGTGCAACGATTCATTTTAGCATTTTGGTGCTCACGAGAGTGAGGAACTGCATTGGCTGTTTGCAAGGCTAGGAAAGAGCAGAGCCCCAGTCTTGCTGTTTATCTGCAATGACTGCCAGGGCAAGTGAGGACCAGCAAGACAATTCCTGCCTAGCACCTTCCTTGGAGGAGAGAGAGTGCAACGTTTCATTTTAGCATTTTGGTGCTCACGAGGGAGACGAACTGCATTGGCTGTTTGCAAGGCTAGGAAAGAGCAGAGCCCCAGTCTTGCTGTTTATCTGCAATGACTGCCAGGGCAAGTGAGGACCAGCAAGACAATTCCTTCCTAGCACCTTCCTTGGAGGAGAGAGTGCAACGTATCATTTTAGCATATTGGCGCTCACGAGGGAGACAAACTGCATTGGCTGCTTCCAAGGCTAGGAAAGAGCAGAGCCCGAGTCTTCCTGTTTATCTGCAATGACTGCCAGGGCAAGTGAGGACCAGCAAGAGAATTCCTGCCTAGCACCTTCCTTGGAGGAGAGAGAGTGCAACGTTTCATTTTAGCATTTTGGCGCTCACGAGGGAGACAAACTGCATTGGCTGTTTGCAAGGCTAGGAAAGAGCAGAGCCCGAGTCTTGCTGTTTATCTGCAATGACTGCCAAGGCAAGTGAGGACCAGCAAGACAATTCCTGCCTACCACCTTCCTTGGAGGAGAGAGAGAGCAACGTTTCATTTTAGTATTTTGGCGCTCACGACGGAGACAAACTCTATTGGCTGTTTGCAAGGCTAGGAAAGAGCAGAGCCCCAGTCTTGCTGTTTATCTGCAATGACTGCCAGGGCAAGTGAGGACCAGCAAGACAATTCCTGCCTAGCACCTTCCTTGGAGGAGAGAGTGTGCAACGTTTCATTTTAGCATTTTGGCGCTCACGAGGGAGACAAAATGCTTTGGCTGTTTGCAAGGCTAGGAAAGAGCAGAGCCCGAGTCTTGCTGTTTATCTGCAATGTCTGCCAGGGCAAGTGAGGACCAGCAAGACAATTCCTGCCTAGCACATTCCTTGGAGGAGAGAGAGTGCAACGTTTCATTTTCGCATTTTGGCGCTCACGAGGGAGACGAACTGCATTGGCTGTTTGCAAGGCTAGGAAAGAGCAGAGACCGAGCCTTGCTGTTTATCTGGAATGTCTGCCAGGGCAAGTGAGGACCAGCAAGACAATTCCTGCCTAGCACCTTCCTTGGAGGAGAGAGTGTGCAACGTTTCATTTTAGCATTTTGGCGCTCACGAGGGAGACAAACTGCTTTGGCTGTTTGCAAGGCTAGGAAAGAGCAGAGCCCGAGTCTTGCTGTTTATCTGCAATGACTGCCAGGGCAAGTGAGGACCAGCAAGACAATTCCTGCCTAGCACCTTCCTTGGAGGAGAGAGAGTGCAACGATTCATTTTAGCATTTTGGCGCTCACGAGGGAGACGAACTGCATTGGCTGTTTGCAAGGCTAGGAAAGAGCAGAGCCCCAGTCTTGCTGTTTATCTGCAATGTCTGCCAGGGCAAGTGATACCAGCAAGACAATTCCTGCCTAGCACCTTCCTTGGAGGAGAGAGAGTGCAACGTTTCATTTTGATTTTTGGAGTGTGAGAGTGAGAAAAAGCAGCGTGCCTGTTTGCAAGGCTAGGAAAGAGCAGAGCCCCAGTCTTGCTGTTTATCTGCAATGACTGCCAGGGCAAGTGACGACCAGCAACACAATTCCTGCCTAGCACCTTCCTTGGAGGAGAGAGAGTGCAACGTTTCATTTTGATTTTTGGAGTGCGAGAGTGAGAAAAAGCAGAGTGCCTGTTTGCAAGGCTAGGAAAGAGCAGAGCCCCAGTCTAGCTGTTTATCTGCAATGACTGCCAGGGCAAGTGAGGACCAGCAAGACAATTCCGGCCTAGCACCTTTCTTGGAGGAGAGAGAGTGCAACGTTTCATTTTAGCATTTTGGCGCTCACGAGGGAGACAAACTGCTTTGGCTGTTTGCAAGGCTAGGAAAGAGCAGAGCCCCAGTCTTGCTGTTTATCTGCAATGACTGCCAGGGCAAGTGAGGACCAGCAAGACAATTCCTGCCTAGCACCTTCCTTGGAGGAGAGAGAGTGCAACGTTTCATTTTGCTTTTTGGAGTGCGAGAGTGAGAAAAAGCAGAGTGCCTGTTTGCAAGGCTAGGAAAGAGCAGAGCCCCAGTCTTGCTGTTTATCTGCAATGACTGCCAGGGCAAGTGAGGACCAGCAAGACAATTCCTGCCTAGCACCTTCCTTGGAGGAGAGAGAGTGCAACGTTTCATTTTAGCATTTTGGCGCTCACGAGGGAGACAAACTGCTTTGGCTGTTTGCAAGGCAAGGAAAGAGCAGAGCCCCAGTCTTGCTGTTTATCTGCAATGACTGCCATGGCCAGTGAGGACCAGCAAGACAATTCCTGCCTAGCACCTTCCTTGGAGGAGAGAGAGTGCAACGTTTCATTTTGCTTTTTGGAGTGCGAGAGTGAGAAAAAGCAGAGTGCCTGTTTGCAAGGCTAGGAAAGAGCAGAGCCCCAGTCTTGCTGTTTATCTGCAATGACTGCCAGGGCAAGTGAGGACCAGCAAGACAATTCCTGCCTAGCACCTTCCTTGGAGGAGAGAGAGTGCAACGTTTCATTTTAGCATTTTGGCGCTCACGAGGGAGACAAAGTGCTTTGGCTGTTTGCAAGGCTAGGAAAGAGCAGAGCCCCAGTCTTGCTGTTTATCTGCAATGACTGCCAGGGCAAGTGAGGACCAGCAAGACAATTCCTGCCTAGCACCTTCCTTGGAGGAGAGAGAGTGCAACGTTTCATTTTGCTTTTTGGAGTGCGAGAGTGAGAAAAAGCAGAGTGCCTGTTTGCAAGGCTAGGAAAGAGCAGAGCCCCAGTCTTGCTGTTTATCTGCAATGACTGCCAGGGCAAGTGAGGACCAGCAAGACAATTCCTGCCTAGCACCTTCCTTGGAGGAGAGAGAGTGCAACGTTTCATTTTGCTTTTTGGAGTGCGAGAGTGAGAAAAAGCAGAGTGCCTGTTTGCAAGGCTAGGAAAGAGCAGAGCCCCAGTCTTGCTGTTTATCTGCAATGACTGCCAGGGCAAGTGAGGACCAGCAAGACAATTCCTGCCTAGCACCTTCCTTGGAGGAGAGAGAGTGCAACGTTTCATTTTAGCATTTTGGCGCTCACGAGGGAGACAAACTGCTTTGGCTGTTTGCAAGGCTAGGAAAGAGCAGAGCCCCAGTCTTGCTGTTTATCTGCAATGACTGCCATGGCCAGTGAGGACCAGCAAGACAATTCCTGCCTAGCACCTTCCTTGGAGGAGAGAGAGTGCAACGTTTCATTTTGCTTTTTGGAGTGCGAGAGTGAGAAAAAGCAGAGTGCCTGTTTGCAAGGCTAGGAAAGAGCAGAGCCCCAGTCTTGCTGTTTATCTGCAATGACTGCCAGGGCAAGTGAGGACCAGCAAGACAATTCCTGCCTAGCACCTTCCTTGGAGGAGAGAGAGTGCAACGTTTCATTTTAGCATTTTGGCGCTCACGAGGGAGACAAACTGATTTGGCTGTTTGCAAGGCTAGGAAAGAGCAGAGCCCCAGTCTTGCTGTTTATCTGCAATGACTGCCAGGGCAAGTGAGGACCAGCAAGACAATTCCTGCCTAGCACCTTCCTTGGAGGAGAGAGAGTGCAACGTTTCATTTTAGCATTTTGGCGCTCACGAGGGAGACAAACTGCTTTGGCTGTTTGCAAGGCTAGGAAAGAGCAGAGCCCCAGTCTTGCTGTTTATCTGCAATGACTGCCAGGGCAAGTGAGGACCAGCAAGACAATTCCTGCCTAGCACCTTCCTTGGAGGAGAGAGAGTGCAACGTTTCATTTTGCTTTTTGGAGTGCGAGAGTGAGAAAAAGCAGAGTGCCTGTTTGCAAGGCTAGGAAAGAGCAGAGCCCCAGTCTTGCTGTTTATCTGCAATGACTGCCAGGGCAAGTGAGGACCAGCAAGACAATTCCTGCCTAGCACCTTCCTTAGAGGAGAGAGAGTGCAACGTTTCATTTTAGCATTTTGGCGCTCACGAGGGAGTCAAAGTGCTTTGGCTGTTTGCGAGGCTAGGAAAGAGCAGAGCCCCACTCTTGCTGTTTATCTGCAATGACTGCCAGGGCAAGTGAGGACCAGCAAGACAATTCCTGCCTAGCACCTTCCTTGGAGGAGAGAGAGTGCAACGTTTCATTTTAGCATTTTGGCGCTCACGAGGGAGACAAACTGCTTTGGCTGTTTGCAAGGCTAGGAAAGAGCAGAGCCCCAGTCTTGCTGTTTATCTGCAATGACTGCCAGGGCAAGTGAGGACCAGCAAGACAATTCCTGCCTAGCACCTTCCTTGGAGGAGAGAGAGTGCAACGTTTCATTTTAGCATTTTGGCACTCACGAGGGAGACAAACTGCTTTGGCTGTTTGCAAGGCTAGGAAAGAGCAGAGCCCCAGTCTTGCTGTTTATCTGCAATGACTGCCAGGGCAAGTGAGGACCAGCAAGACAATTCCTGCCTAGCACCTTCCTTGGAGGAGAGAGAGTGCAACGTTTCATTTTGCTTTTTGGAGTGCGAGAGTGAGAAAAAGCAGATTGCCTGTTTGCAAGGCTAGGAAATTGCAGAGCCCGAGTCTTGCTGTTTATCTGCAATGACTGCCAGGGCAAGTGAGGACCAGCAAGACAATTCCTGCCTAGCACCTTCCTTGGAGGAGAGAGAGTGCAACGTTTCATTTTAGCATTTTGGCGCTCACGAGGGAGACAAACTGCTTTGGCTGTTTGCAAGGCTAGGAAAGAGCAGAGCCCCAGTCTTGCTGTTTATCTGCAATGACTGCCAGGGCAAGTGAGGACCAGCAAGACAATTCCTGCCTAGCACCTTCCTTGGAGGAGAGAGAGTGCAACGTTTCATTTTAGCATTTTGGCGCTCACGAGGGAGACAAAGTGCTTTGGCTGTTTGCAAGGCTAGGAAAGAGCAGAGCCCCAGTCTTGCTGTTTATCTGCAATGACTGCCAGGGCAAGTGAGGACCAGCAAGACAATTCCTGCCTAGCACCTTCCTTGGAGGAGAGAGAGTGCAACGTTTCATTTTAGCATTTTGGCGCTCACGAGGGAGACAAACTGCTTTGGCTGTTTGCAAGGCTAGGAAAGAGCAGAGCCCCAGTCTTGCTGTTTATCTGCAATGACTGCCAGGGCAAGTGAGGACCAGCAAGACAATTCCTGCCTAGCACCTTCCTTGGAGGAGAGAGAGTGCAACGTTTCATTTTAGCATTTTGGCGCTCACGAGGGAGACAAACTGCTTTGGCTGTTTGCAAGGCTAGGAAAGAGCAGAGCCCCAGTCTTGCTGTTTATCTGCAATGACTGCCAGGGCAAGTGAGGACCAGCAAGACAATTCCTGCCTAGCACCTTCCTTAGAGGAGAGAGAGTGCAACGTTTCATTTTAGCATTTTGGCGCTCACGAGGGAGACAAACTGCTTTGGCTGTTTGCAAGGCTAGGAAAGAGCAGAGCCCCAGTCTTGCTGTTTATCTGCAATGACTGCCAGGGCAAGTGAGGACCAGCAAGACAATTCCTGCCTAGCACCTTCCTTGGAGGAGAGAGAGTGCAACGTTTCATTTTGCTTTTTGGAGTGCGAGAGTGAGAAAAAGCAGAGTGCCTGTTTGCAAGGCTAGGAAAGAGCAGAGCCCCAGTCTTGCTGTTTATCTGCAATGACTGCCATGGCCAGTGAGGACCAGCAAGACAATTCCTGCCTAGCACCTTCCTTGGAGGAGAGAGAGTGCAACGTTTCATTTTAGCATTTTGGCGCTCACGAGGGAGACAAACTGCTTTGGCTGTTTGCAAGGCTAGGAAAGAGCAGAGCCCCAGTCTTGCTGTTTATCTGCAATGACTGCCAGGGCAAGTGAGGACCAGCAAGACAATTCCTGCCTCGCACCTTCCTTGGAGGAGAGAGAGTGCAACGTTTCATTTTAGCATTTTGGCGCTCACGAGGGAGACAAACTGCTTTGGCTGTTTGCAAGGCTAGGAAAGAGCAGAGCCCCAGTCTTGCTGTTTATCTGCAATGACTGCCAGGGCAAGTGAGGACCAGCAAGACAATTCCTGCCTAGCACCTTCCTTGGAGGAGAGAGAGTGCAACGTTTCATTTTAGCATTTTGGCGCTCACGAGGGAGACAAACTGCTTTGGCTGTTTGCAAGGCTAGGAAAGAGCAGAGCCCCAGTCTTGCTGTTTATCTGCAATGACTGCCAGGGCAAGTGAGGACCAGCAAGACAATTCCTGCCTAGCACCTTCCTTGGAGGAGAGAGAGTGCAACGTTTCATTTTAGCATTTTGGCGCTCACGAGGGAGACAAACTGCTTTGGCTGTTTGCAAGGCTAGGAAAGAGCAGAGCCCCAGTCTTGCTGTTTATCTGCAATGACTGCCAGGGCAAGTGAGGACCAGCAAGACAATTCCTGCCTAGCACCTTCCTTGGAGGAGAGAGAGTGCAACGTTTCATTTTGCTTTTTGGAGTGCGAGAGTGAGAAAAAGCAGAGTGCCTGTTTGCAAGGCTAGGAAAGAGCAGAGCCCCAGTCTTGCTGTTTATCTGCAATGACTGCCAGGGCAAGTGAGGACCAGCAAGACAATTCCTGCCTAGCACCTTCCTTGGAGGAGAGAGAGTGCAACGTTTCATTTTAGCATTTTGGCGCTCACGAGGGAGACAAACTGCTTTGGCTGTTTGCAAGGCTAGGAAAGAGCAGAGCCCCAGTCTTGCTGTTTATCTGCAATGACTGCCATGGCCAGTGAGGACCAGCAAGACAATTCCTGCCTAGCACCTTCCTTGGAGGAGAGAGAGTGCAACGTTTCATTTTGCTTTTTGGAGTGCGAGAGTGAGAAAAAGCAGAGTGCCTGTTTGCAAGGCTAGGAAAGAGCAGAGCCCCAGTCTTGCTGTTTATCTGCAATGACTGCCAGGGCAAGTGAGGACCAGCAAGACAATTCCTGCCTAGCACCTTCCTTGGAGGAGAGAGAGTGCAACGTTTCATTTTAGCATTTTGGCGCTCACGAGGGAGACAAACTGCTTTGGCTGTTTGCAAGGCTAGGAAAGAGCAGAGCCCCAGTCTTGCTGTTTATCTGCAATGACTGCCAGGGCAAGTGAGGACCAGCAAGACAATTCCTGCCTAGCACCTTCCTTGGAGGAGAGAGAGTGCAACGTTTCATTTTAGCATTTTGGCGCTCACGAGGGAGACAAACTGCTTTGGCTGTTTGCAAGGCTAGGAAAGAGCAGAGCCCCAGTCTTGCTGTTTATCTGCAATGACTGCCAGGGCAAGTGAGGACCAGCAAGACAATTCCTGCCTAGCACCTTCCTTGGAGGAGAGAGAGTGCAACGTTTCATTTTAGCATTTTGGCGCTCACGAGGGAGACAAACTGCTTTGGCTGTTTGCAAGGCTAGGAAAGAGCAGAGCCCCAGTCTTGCTGTTTATCTGCAATGACTGCCAGGGCAAGTGAGGACCAGCAAGACAATTCCTGCCTAGCACCTTCCTTGGAGGAGAGAGAGTGCAACGTTTCATTTTTGCATTTTGGCGCTCACGAGGGAGACAAACTGCTTTGGCTGTTTGCAAGGCTAGGAAAGAGCAGAGCCCCAGTCTTGCTGTTTATCTGCAATGACTGCCAGGGCAAGTGAGGACCAGCAAGACAATTCCTGCCTAGCACCTTCCTTGGAGGAGAGAGAGTGCAACGTTTCATTTTAGCATTTTGGCGCTCACGAGGGAGACAAACTGCTTTGGCTGTTTGCAAGGCTAGGAAAGAGCAGAGCCCCAGTCTTGCTGTTTATCTGCAATGACTGCCAGGGCAAGTGAGGACCAGCAAGACAATTCCTGCCTCGCACCTTCCTTGGAGGAGAGAGAGTGCAACGTTTCATTTTAGCATTTTGGCGCTCACGAGGGAGACAAACTGCTTTGGCTGTTTGCAAGGCTAGGAAAGAGCAGAGCCCCAGTCTTGCTGTTTATCTGCAATGACTGCCAGGGCAAGTGAGGACCAGCAAGACAATTCCTGCCTAGCACCTTCCTTGGAGGAGAGAGAGTGCAACGTTTCATTTTGCTTTTTGGAGTGCGAGAGTGAGAAAAAGCAGAGTGCCTGTTTGCAAGGCTAGGAAAGAGCAGAGCCCCAGTCTTGCTGTTTATCTGCAATGACTGCCAGGGCAAGTGAGGACCAGCAAGACAATTCCTGCCTAGCACCTTCCTTGGAGGAGAGAGAGTGCAACGTTTCATTTTAGCATTTTGGCGCTCACGAGGGAGACAAAGTGCTTTGGCTGTTTGCGAGGCTAGGAAAGAGCAGAGCCCCACTCTTGCTGTTTATCTGCAATGACTGCCAGGGCAAGTGAGGACCAGCAAGACAATTCCTGCCTAGCACCTTCCTTGGAGGAGAGAGAGTGCAACGTTTCATTTTAGCATTTTGGCGCTCACGAGGGAGACAAACTGCTTTGGCTGTTTGCAAGGCTAGGAAAGAGCAGAGCCCCAGTCTTGCTGTTTATCTGCAATGACTGCCATGGCCAGTGAGGACCAGCAAGACAATTCCTGCCTAGCACCTTCCTTGGAGGAGAGAGAGTGCAACGTTTCATTTTGCTTTTTGGAGTGCGAGAGTGAGAAAAAGCAGAGTGCCTGTTTGCAAGGCTAGGAAAGAGCAGAGCCCCAGTCTTGCTGTTTATCTGCAATGACTGCCAGGGCAAGTGAGGACCAGCAAGACAATTCCTGCCTAGCACCTTCCTTGGAGGAGAGAGAGTGCAACGTTTCATTTTAGCATTTTGGCGCTCACGAGGGAGACAAACTGCTTTGGCTGTTTGCAAGGCTAGGAAAGAGCAGAGCCCCAGTCTTGCTGTTTATCTGCAATGACTGCCAGGGCAAGTGAGGACCAGCAAGACAATTCCTGCCTAGCACCTTCCTTGGAGGAGAGAGAGTGCAACGTTTCATTTTAGCATTTTGGCGCTCACGAGGGAGACAAACTGCTTTGGCTGTTTGCAAGGCTAGGAAAGAGCAGAGCCCCAGTCTTGCTGTTTATCTGCAATGACTGCCAGGGCAAGTGAGGACCAGCAAGACAATTCCTGCCTAGCACCTTCCTTGGAGGAGAGAGAGTGCAACGTTTCATTTTAGCATTTTGGCGCTCACGAGGGAGACAAACTGCTTTGGCTGTTTGCAAGGCTAGGAAAGAGCAGAGCCCCAGTCTTGCTGTTTATCTGCAATGACTGCCAGGGCAAGTGAGGACCAGCAAGACAATTCCTGCCTAGCACCTTCCTTGGAGGAGAGAGAGTGCAACGTTTCATTTTAGCATTTTGGCGCTCACGAGGGAGACAAACTGCTTTGGCTGTTTGCAAGGCTAGGAAAGAGCAGAGCCCCAGTCTTGCTGTTTATCTGCAATGACTGCCAGGGCAAGTGAGGACCAGCAAGACAATTCCTGCCTAGCACCTTCCTTGGAGGAGAGAGAGTGCAACGTTTCATTTTAGCATTTTGGCGCTCACGAGGGAGACAAACTGCTTTGGCTGTTTGCAAGGCTAGGAAAGAGCAGAGCCCCAGTCTTGCTGTTTATCTGCAATGACTGCCAGGGCAAGTGAGGACCAGCAAGACAATTCCTGCCTCGCACCTTCCTTGGAGGAGAGAGAGTGCAACGTTTCATTTTAGCATTTTGGCGCTCACGAGGGAGACAAACTGCTTTGGCTGTTTGCAAGGCTAGGAAAGAGCAGAGCCCCAGTCTTGCTGTTTATCTGCAATGACTGCCAGGGCAAGTGAGGACCAGCAAGACAATTCCTGCCTAGCACCTTCCTTGGAGGAGAGAGAGTGCAACGTTTCATTTTGCTTTTTGGAGTGCGAGAGTGAGAAAAAGCAGAGTGCCTGTTTGCAAGGCTAGGAAAGAGCAGAGCCCCAGTCTTGCTGTTTATCTGCAATGACTGCCAGGGCAAGTGAGGACCAGCAAGACAATTCCTGCCTAGCACCTTCCTTAGAGGAGAGAGAGTGCAACGTTTCATTTTAGCATTTTGGCGCTCACGAGGGAGACAAAGTGCTTTGGCTGTTTGCGAGGCTAGGAAAGAGCAGAGCCCCACTCTTGCTGTTTATCTGCAATGACTGCCAGGGCAAGTGAGGACCAGCAAGACAATTCCTGCCTAGCACCTTCCTTGGAGGAGAGAGAGTGCAACGTTTCATTTTAGCATTTTGGTGCTCACGAGGGAGACAAACTGCTTTGGCTGTTTGCAAGGCTAGGAAAGAGCAGAGCCCCAGTCTTGCTGTTTATCTGCAATGACTGCCAGGGCAAGTGAGGACCAGCAAGACAATTCCTGCCTAGCACCTTCCTTGGAGGAGAGAGAGTGCAACGTTTCATTTTAGCATTTTGGCACTCACGAGGGAGACAAACTGCTTTGGCTGTTTGCAAGGCTAGGAAAGAGCAGAGCCCCAGTCTTGCTGTTTATCTGCAATGACTGCCAGGGCAAGTGAGGACCAGCAAGACAATTCCTGCCTCGCACCTTCCTTGGAGGAGAGAGAGTGCAACGTTTCATTTTAGCATTTTGGCGCTCACGAGGGAGACAAACTGCTTTGGCTGTTTGCAAGGCTAGGAAAGAGCAGAGCCCCAGTCTTGCTGTTTATCTGCAATGACTGCCAGGGCAAGTGAGGACCAGCAAGACAATTCCTGCCTAGCACCTTCCTTGGAGGAGAGAGAGTGCAACGTTTCATTTTGCTTTTTGGAGTGCGAGAGTGAGAAAAAGCAGAGTGCCTGTTTGCAAGGCTAGGAAAGAGCAGAGCCCCAGTCTTGCTGTTTATCTGCAATGACTGCCAGGGCAAGTGAGGACCAGCAAGACAATTCCTGCCTAGCACCTTCCTTAGAGGAGAGAGAGTGCAACGTTTCATTTTAGCATTTTGGCGCTCACGAGGGAGACAAAGTGCTTTGGCTGTTTGCGAGGCTAGGAAATAGCAGAGCCCCACTCTTGCTGTTTATCTGCAATGACTGCCAGGGCAAGTGAGGACCAGCAAGACAATTCCTGCCTAGCACCTTCCTTGGAGGAGAGAGAGTGCAACGTTTCATTTTAGCATTTTGGCGCTCACGAGGGAGACAAACTGCTTTGGCTGTTTGCAAGGCTAGGAAAGAGCAGAGCCCCAGTCTTGCTGTTTATCTGCAATGACTGCCAGGGCAAGTGAGGACCAGCAAGACAATTCCTGCCTAGCACCTTCCTTGGAGGAGAGAGAGTGCAACGTTTCATTTTAGCATTTTGGCAATCACGAGGGAGACAAACTGCTTTGGCTGTTTGCAAGGCTAGGAAAGAGCAGAGCCCCAGTCTTGCTGTTTATCTGCAATGACTGCCAGGGCAAGTGAGGACCAGCAAGACAATTCCTGCCTAGCACCTTCCTTGGAGGAGAGAGAGTGCAACGTTTCATTTTGCTTTTTGGAGTGCGAGAGTGAGAAAAAGCAGATTGCCTGTTTGCAAGGCTAGGAAATTGCAGAGCCCGAGTCTTGCTGTTTATCTGCAATGACTGCCAGGGCAAGTGAGGACCAGCAAGACAATTCCTGCCTAGCACCTTCCTTGGAGGAGAGAGAGTGCAACGTTTCATTTTAGCATTTTGGCGCTCACGAGGGAGACAAACTGCTTTGGCTGTTTGCAAGGCTAGGAAAGAGCAGAGCCCCAGTCTTGCTGTTTATCTGCAATGACTGCCAGGGCAAGTGAGGACCAGCAAGACAATTCCTGCCTAGCACCTTCCTTGGAGGAGAGAGAGTGCAACGTTTCATTTTAGCATTTTGGCGCTCACGAGGGAGACAAACTGCTTTGGCTGTTTGCAAGGCTAGGAAAGAGCAGAGCCCCAGTCTTGCTGTTTATCTGCAATGACTGCCAGGGCAAGTGAGGACCAGCAAGACAATTCCTGCCTAGCACCTTCCTTGGAGGAGAGAGAGTGCAACGTTTCATTTTAGCATTTTGGCGCTCACGAGGGAGACAAACTGCTTTGGCTGTTTGCAAGGCTAGGAAAGAGCAGAGCCCCAGTCTTGCTGTTTATCTGCAATGACTGCCAGGGCAAGTGAGGACCAGCAAGACAATTCCTGCCTAGCACCTTCCTTGGAGGAGAGAGAGTGCAACGTTTCATTTTGCTTTTTGGAGTGCGAGAGTGAGAAAAAGCAGAGTGCCTGTTTGCAAGGCTAGGAAAGAGCAGAGCCCCAGGCTTGCTGTTTATCTGCAATGACTGCCAGGGCAAGTGAGGACCAGCAAGACAATTCCTGCCTAGCACCTTCCTTGGAGGAGAGAGAGTGCAACGTTTCATTTTGCTTTTTGGAGTGCGAGAGTGAGAAAAAGCAAGGTGCCTGTTTGCAAGGCTAGGAAAGAGCAGAGCCCCAGTCTTGCTGTTTATCTGCAATGACTGCCAGGGCAAGTGAGGACCAGCAAGACAATTCCTGCCTAGCACCTTCCTTGGAGGAGAGAGAGTGCAACGTTTCATTTTAGCATTTTGGCGCTCACGAGGGAGACAAACTGCTTTGGCTGTTTGCAAGGCTAGGAAAGAGCTGAGCCCCAGTCTTGCTGTTTATCTGCAATGACTGCCAGGGCAAGTGAGGACCAGCAAGACAATTCCTGCCTAGCACCTTCCTTGGAGGAGAGAGAGTGCAACGTTTCATTTTAGCATTTTGGCGCTCACGAGGGAGACAAACTGCTTTGGCTGTTTGCAAGGCTAGGAAAGAGCAGAGCCCCAGTCTTGCTGTTTATCTGCAATGACTGCCAGGGCAAGTGAGGACCAGCAAGACAATTCCTGCCTAGCACCTTCCTTGGAGGAGAGAGAGTGCAACGTTTCATTTTGCTTTTTGGAGTGCGAGAGTGAGAAAAAGCAGAGTGCCTGTTTGCAAGGCTAGGAAAGAGCAGAGCCCCAGTCTTGCTGTTTATCTGCAATGACTGCCAGGGCAAGTGAGGACCAGCAAGACAATTCCTGCCTAGCACCTTCCTTGGAGGAGAGAGAGTGCAACGTTTCATTTTAGCATTTTGGCGCTCACGAGGGAGACAAACTGCTTTGGCTGTTTGCAAGGCTAGGAAAGAGCAGAGCCCCAGTCTTGCTGTTTATCTGCAATGACTGCCAGGGCAAGTGAGGACCAGCAAGACAATTCCTGCCTAGCACCTTCCTTGGAGGAGAGAGAGTGCAACGTTTCATTTTAGCATTTTGGCGCTCACGAGGGAGACAAACTGCTTTGGCTGTTTGCAAGGCTAGGAAAGAGCAGAGCCCCAGTCTTGCTGTTTATCTGCAATGACTGCCAGGGCAAGTGAGGACCAGCAAGACAATTCCTGCCTAGCACCTTCCTTGGAGGAGAGAGAGTGCAACGTTTCATTTTAGCATTTTGGCAATCACGAGGGAGACAAACTGCTTTGGCTGTTTGCAAGGCTAGGAAAGAGCAGAGCCCCAGTCTTGCTGTTTATCTGCAATGACTGCCAGGGCAAGTGAGGACCAGCAAGACAATTCCTGCCTAGCACCTTCCTTGGAGGAGAGAGAGTGCAACGTTTCATTTTGCTTTTTGGAGTGCGAGAGTGAGAAAAAGCAAGGTGCCTGTTTGCAAGGCTAGGAAAGAGCAGAGCCCCAGTCTTGCTGTTTATCTGCAATGACTGCCAGGGCAAGTGAGGACCAGCAAGACAATTCCTGCCTAGCACCTTCCTTGGAGGAGAGAGAGTGCAACGTTTCATTTTAGCATTTTGGCGCTCACGAGGGAGACAAACTGCTTTGGCTGTTTGCAAGGCTAGGAAAGAGCTGAGCCCCAGTCTTGCTGTTTATCTGCAATGACTGCCAGGGCAAGTGAGGACCAGCAAGACAATTCCTGCCTAGCACCTTCCTTGGAGGAGAGAGAGTGCAACGTTTCATTTTAGCATTTTGGCGCTCACGAGGGAGACAAACTGCTTTGGCTGTTTGCAAGGCTAGGAAAGAGCAGAGCCCCAGTCTTGCTGTTTATCTGCAATGACTGCCAGGGCAAGTGAGGACCAGCAAGACAATTCCTGCCTAGCACCTTCCTTGGAGGAGAGAGAGTGCAACGTTTCATTTTGCTTTTTGGAGTGCGAGAGTGAGAAAAAGCAGAGTGCCTGTTTGCAAGGCTAGGAAAGAGCAGAGCCCCAGTCTTGCTGTTTATCTGCAATGACTGCCAGGGCAAGTGAGGACCAGCAAGACAATTCCTGCCTAGCACCTTCCTTGGAGGAGAGAGAGTGCAACGTTTCATTTTAGCATTTTGGCGCTCACGAGGGAGACAAACTGCTTTGGCTGTTTGCAAGGCTAGGAAAGAGCAGAGCCCCAGTCTTGCTGTTTATCTGCAATGACTGCCAGGGCAAGTGAGGACCAGCAAGACAATTCCTGCCTAGCACCTTCCTTGGAGGAGAGAGAGTGCAACGTTTCATTTTAGCATTTTGGCGCTCACGAGGGAGACAAACTGCTTTGGCTGTTTGCAAGGCTAGGAAAGAGCAGA
This sequence comes from Phaethon aethereus, assembly GCF_964289735.1. Classification (NCBI taxonomy): domain Eukaryota; kingdom Metazoa; phylum Chordata; class Aves; order Phaethontiformes; family Phaethontidae; genus Phaethon; species Phaethon aethereus. The sequence continues at coordinate 57,744 of NW_028113805.1, read as the reverse complement.
GCCCCAGTCTTGCTGTTTATCTGCAATGACTGCCAGGGCAAGTGAGGACCAGCAAGACAATTCCTGCCTAGCACCTTCCTTGGAGGAGAGAGAGTGCAACGTTTCATTTTAGCATTTTGGCAATCACGAGGGAGACAAACTGCTTTGGCTGTTTGCAAGGCTAGGAAAGAGCAGAGCCCCAGTCTTGCTGTTTATCTGCAATGACTGCCAGGGCAAGTGAGGACCAGCAAGACAATTCCTGCCTAGCACCTTCCTTGGAGGAGAGAGAGTGCAACGTTTCATTTTGCTTTTTGGAGTGCGAGAGTGAGAAAAAGCAGATTGCCTGTTTGCAAGGCTAGGAAATTGCAGAGCCCGAGTCTTGCTGTTTATCTGCAATGACTGCCAGGGCAAGTGAGGACCAGCAAGACAATTCCTGCCTAGCACCTTCCTTGGAGGAGAGAGAGTGCAACGTTTCATTTTAGCATTTTGGCGCTCACGAGGGAGACAAACTGCTTTGGCTGTTTGCAAGGCTAGGAAAGAGCAGAGCCCCAGTCTTGCTGTTTATCTGCAATGACTGCCAGGGCAAGTGAGGACCAGCAAGACAATTCCTGCCTAGCACCTTCCTTGGAGGAGAGAGAGTGCAACGTTTCATTTTAGCATTTTGGCGCTCACGAGGGAGACAAACTGCTTTGGCTGTTTGCAAGGCTAGGAAAGAGCAGAGCCCCAGTCTTGCTGTTTATCTGCAATGACTGCCAGGGCAAGTGAGGACCAGCAAGACAATTCCTGCCTAGCACCTTCCTTGGAGGAGAGAGAGTGCAACGTTTCATTTTAGCATTTTGGCGCTCACGAGGGAGACAAACTGCTTTGGCTGTTTGCAAGGCTAGGAAAGAGCAGAGCCCCAGTCTTGCTGTTTATCTGCAATGACTGCCAGGGCAAGTGAGGACCAGCAAGACAATTCCTGCCTAGCACCTTCCTTGGAGGAGAGAGAGTGCAACGTTTCATTTTGCTTTTTGGAGTGCGAGAGTGAGAAAAAGCAGAGTGCCTGTTTGCAAGGCTAGGAAAGAGCAGAGTCCCAGGCTTGCTGTTTATCTGCAATGACTGCCAGGGCAAGTGAGGACCAGCAAGACAATTCCTGCCTAGCACCTTCCTTGGAGGAGAGAGAGTGCAACGTTTCATTTTGCTTTTTGGAGTGCGAGAGTGAGAAAAAGCAAGGTGCCTGTTTGCAAGGCTAGGAAAGAGCAGAGCCCCAGTCTTGCTGTTTATCTGCAATGACTGCCAGGGCAAGTGAGGACCAGCAAGACAATTCCTGCCTAGCACCTTCCTTGGAGGAGAGAGAGTGCAACGTTTCATTTTAGCATTTTGGCGCTCACGAGGGAGACAATCTGATTTGGCTGTTTGCAAGGCTAGGAAAGAGCTGAGCCCCAGTCTTGCTGTTTATCTGCAATGACTGCCAGGGCAAGTGAGGACCAGCAAGACAATTCCTGCCTAGCACCTTCCTTGGAGGAGAGAGAGTGCAACGTTTCATTTTAGCATTTTGGCGCTCACGAGGGAGACAAACTGCTTTGGCTGTTTGCAAGGCTAGGAAAGAGCAGAGCCCCAGTCTTGCTGTTTATCTGCAATGACTGCCAGGGCAAGTGAGGACCAGCAAGACAATTCCTGCCTAGCACCTTCCTTGGAGGAGAGAGAGTGCAACGTTTCATTTTGCTTTTTGGAGTGCGAGAGTGAGAAAAAGCAGAGTGCCTGTTTGCAAGGCTAGGAAAGAGCAGAGCCCCAGTCTTGCTGTTTATCTGCAATGACTGCCAGGGCAAGTGAGGACCAGCAAGACAATTCCTGCCTAGCACCTTCCTTGGAGGAGAGAGAGTGCAACGTTTCATTTTAGCATTTTGGCGCTCACGAGGGAGACAAACTGCTTTGGCTGTTTGCAAGGCTAGGAAAGAGCAGAGCCCCAGTCTTGCTGTTTATCTGCAATGACTGCCAGGGCAAGTGAGGACCAGCAAGACAATTCCTGCCTCGCACCTTCCTTGGAGGAGAGAGAGTGCAACGTTTCATTTTAGCATTTTGGCGCTCACGAGGGAGACAAACTGCTTTGGCTGTTTGCAAGGCTAGGAAAGAGCAGAGCCCCAGTCTTGCTGTTTATCTGCAATGACTGCCAGGGCAAGTGAGGACCAGCAAGACAATTCCTGCCTAGCACCTTCCTTGGAGGAGAGAGAGTGCAACGTTTCATTTTAGCATTTTGGCGCTCACGAGGGAGACAAACTGCTTTGGCTGTTTGCAAGGCTAGGAAAGAGCAGAGCCCCAGTCTTGCTGTTTATCTGCAATGACTGCCAGGGCAAGTGAGGACCAGCAAGACAATTCCTGCCTAGCACCTTCCTTGGAGGAGAGAGAGTGCAACGTTTCATTTTAGCATTTTGGCGCTCACGAGGGAGACAAAGTGCTTTGGCTGTTTGCAAGGCTAGGAAAGAGCAGAGCCCCAGTCTTGCTGTTTATCTGCAATGACTGCCAGGGCAAGTGAGGACCAGCAAGACAATTCCTGCCTAGCACCTTCCTTGGAGGAGAGAGAGTGCAACGTTTCATTTTGCTTTTTGGAGTGCGAGAGTGAGAAAAAGCAGAGTGCCTGTTTGCAAGGCTAGGAAAGAGCAGAGCCCCAGTCTTGCTGTTTATCTGCAATGACTGCCAGGGCAAGTGAGGACCAGCAAGACAATTCCTGCCTAGCACCTTCCTTGGAGGAGAGAGAGTGCAACGTTTCATTTTAGCATTTTGGCGCTCACGAGGGAGACAAACTGCTTTGGCTGTTTGCAAGGCTAGGAAAGAGCAGAGCCCCAGTCTTGCTGTTTATCTGCAATGACTGCCATGGCCAGTGAGGACCAGCAAGACAATTCCTGCCTAGCACCTTCCTTGGAGGAGAGAGAGTGCAACGTTTCATTTTGCTTTTTGGAGTGCGAGAGTGAGAAAAAGCAGAGTGCCTGTTTGCAAGGCTAGGAAAGAGCAGAGCCCCAGTCTTGCTGTTTATCTGCAATGACTGCCAGGGCAAGTGAGGACCAGCAAGACAATTCCTGCCTAGCACCTTCCTTGGAGGAGAGAGAGTGCAACGTTTCATTTTAGCATTTTGGCGCTCACGAGGGAGACAAACTGCTTTGGCTGTTTGCAAGGCTAGGAAAGAGCAGAGCCCCAGTCTTGCTGTTTATCTGCAATGACTGCCAGGGCAAGTGAGGACCAGCAAGACAATTCCTGCCTAGCACCTTCCTTGGAGGAGAGAGAGTGCAACGTTTCATTTTAGCATTTTGGCGCTCACGAGGGAGACAAACTGCTTTGGCTGTTTGCAAGGCTAGGAAAGAGGAGAGCCCCAGTCTTGCTGTTTATCTGCAATGACTGCCAGGGCAAGTGAGGACCAGCAAGACAATTCCTGCCTAGCACCTTCCTTGGAGGAGAGAGAGTGCAACGTTTCATTTTAGCATTTTGGCGCTCACGAGGGAGACAAACTGCTTTGGCTGTTTGCAAGGCTAGGAAAGAGCAGAGCCCCAGTCTTGCTGTTTATCTGCAATGACTGCCAGGGCAAGTGAGGACCAGCAAGACAATTCCTGCCTAGCACCTTCCTTGGAGGAGAGAGAGTGCAACGTTTCATTTTAGCATTTTGGCGCTCACGAGGGAGACAAACTGCTTTGGCTGTTTGCAAGGCTAGGAAAGAGCAGAGCCCCAGTCTTGCTGTTTATCTGCAATGACTGCCAGGGCAAGTGAGGACCAGCAAGACAATTCCTGCCTAGCACCTTCCTTGGAGGAGAGAGAGTGCAACGTTTCATTTTAGCATTTTGGCGCTCACGAGGGAGACAAACTGCTTTGGCTGTTTGCAAGGCTAGGAAAGAGCAGAGCCCCAGTCTTGCTGTTTATCTGCAATGACTGCCAGGGCAAGTGAGGACCAGCAAGACAATTCCTGCCTCGCACCTTCCTTGGAGGAGAGAGAGTGCAACGTTTCATTTTAGCATTTTGGCGCTCACGAGGGAGACAAACTGCTTTGGCTGTTTGCAAGGCTAGGAAAGAGCAGAGCCCCAGTCTTGCTGTTTATCTGCAATGACTGCCAGGGCAAGTGAGGACCAGCAAGACAATTCCTGCCTAGCACCTTCCTTGGAGGAGAGAGAGTGCAACGTTTCATTTTAGCATTTTGGCGCTCACGAGGGAGACAAACTGCTTTGGCTGTTTGCAAGGCTAGGAAAGAGCAGAGCCCCAGTCTTGCTGTTTATCTGCAATGACTGCCAGGGCAAGTGAGGACCAGCAAGACAATTCCTGCCTAGCACCTTCCTTGGAGGAGAGAGAGTGCAACGTTTCATTTTAGCATTTTGGCGCTCACGAGGGAGACAAAGTGCTTTGGCTGTTTGCAAGGCTAGGAAAGAGCAGAGCCCCACTCTTGCTGTTTATCTGCAATGACTGCCAGGGCAAGTGAGGACCAGCAAGACAATTCCTGCCTAGCACCTTCCTTGGAGGAGAGAGAGTGCAACGTTTCATTTTGCTTTTTGGAGTGCGAGAGTGAGAAAAAGCAGAGTGCCTGTTTGCAAGGCTAGGAAAGAGCAGAGCCCCAGTCTTGCTGTTTATCTGCAATGACTGCCAGGGCAAGTGAGGACCAGCAAGACAATTCCTGCCTAGCACCTTCCTTGGAGGAGAGAGAGTGCAACGTTTCATTTTAGCATTTTGGCGCTCACGAGGGAGACAAACTGCTTTGGCTGTTTGCAAGGCTAGGAAAGAGCAGAGCCCCAGTCTTGCTGTTTATCTGCAATGACTGCCAGGGCAAGTGAGGACCAGCAAGACAATTCCTGCCTAGCACCTTCCTTGGAGGAGAGAGAGTGCAACGTTTCATTTTGCTTTTTGGAGTGCGAGAGTGAGAAAAAGCAGAGTGCCTGTTTGCAAGGCTAGGAAAGAGCAGAGCCCCAGTCTTGCTGTTTATCTGCAATGACTGCCAGGGCAAGTGAGGACCAGCAAGACAATTCCTGCCTAGCACCTTCCTTGGAGGAGAGAGAGTGCAACGTTTCATTTTAGCATTTTGGCGCTCACGAGGGAGACAAAGTGCTTTGGCTGTTTGCAAGGCTAGGAAAGAGCAGAGCCCCAGTCTTGCTGTTTATCTGCAATGACTGCCAGGGCAAGTGAGGACCAGCAAGACAATTCCTGCCTAGCACCTTCCTTGGAGGAGAGAGACTGCAATGTTTCATTTTAGCATTTTGGCGCTCACGAGGGAGACAAACTGCTTTGGCTGTTTGCAAGGCTAGGAAAGAGCAGAGCCCCAGTCTTGCTGTTTATCTGCAATGACTGCCAGGGCAAGTGAGGACCAGCAAGACAATTCCTGCCTAGCACCTTCCTTGGAGGAGAGAGAGTGCAACGTTTCATTTTAGCATTTTGGCGCTCACGAGGGACACAAACTGCTTTGGCTGTTTGCAAGGCTAGGAAAGAGCAGAGCCCCAGTCTTGCTGTTTATCTGCAATGACTGCCAGGGCAAGTGAGGACCAGCAAGACAATTCCTGCCTAGCACCTTCCTTGGAGGAGAGAGAGTGCAACGTTTCATTTTAGCATTTTGGCGCTCACGAGGGAGACAAACTGCTTTGGCTGTTTGCAAGGCTAGGAAAGAGCAGAGCCCCAGTCTTGCTGTTTATCTGCAATGACTGCCAGGGCAAGTGAGGACCAGCAAGACAATTCCTGCCTAGCACCTTCCTTGGAGGAGAGAGAGTGCAACGTTTCATTTTAGCATTTTGGCGCTCACGAGGGAGACAAAGTGCTTTGGCTGTTTGCAAGGCTAGGAAAGAGCAGAGCCCCAGTCTTGCTGTTTATCTGCAATGACTGCCAGGGCAAGTGAGGACCAGCAAGACAATTCCTGCCTAGCACCTTCCTTGGAGGAGAGAGAGTGCAACGTTTCATTTTAGCATTTTGGCGCTCACGAGGGAGACAAACTGCTTTGGCTGTTTGCAAGGCTAGGAAAGAGCAGAGCCCCAGTCTTGCTGTTTATCTGCAATGACTGCCAGGGCAAGTGAGGACCAGCAAGACAATTCCTGCCTAGCACCTTCCTTGGAGGAGAGAGAGTGCAACGTTTCATTTTGCTTTTTGGAGTGCGAGAGTGAGAAAAAGCAGAGTGCCTGTTTGCAAGGCTAGGAAAGAGCAGAGCCCCAGTCTTGCTGTTTATCTGCAATGACTGCCAGGGCAAGTGAGGACCAGCAAGACAATTCCTGCCTAGCACCTTCCTTGGAGGAGAGAGAGTGCAACGTTTCATTTTAGCATTTTGGCGCTCACGAGGGAGACAAACTGCTTTGGCTGTTTGCAAGGCTAGGAAAGAGCAGAGCCCCAGTCTTGCTGTTTATCTGCAATGACTGCCATGGCCAGTGAGGACCAGCAAGACAATTCCTGCCTAGCACCTTCCTTGGAGGAGAGAGAGTGCAACGTTTCATTTTGCTTTTTGGAGTGCGAGAGTGAGAAAAAGCAGAGTGCCTGTTTGCAAGGCTAGGAAAGAGCAGAGCCCCAGTCTTGCTGTTTATCTGCAATGACTGCCAGGGCAAGTGAGGACCAGCAAGACAATTCCTGCCTAGCACCTTCCTTGGAGGAGAGAGAGTGCAACGTTTCATTTTAGCATTTTGGCGCTCACGAGGGAGACAAACTGATTTGGCTGTTTGCAAGGCTAGGAAAGAGCAGAGCCCCAGTCTTGCTGTTTATCTGCAATGACTGCCAGGGCAAGTGAGGACCAGCAAGACAATTCCTGCCTAGCACCTTCCTTGGAGGAGAGAGAGTGCAACGTTTCATTTTAGCATTTTGGCGCTCACGAGGGAGACAAACTGCTTTGGCTGTTTGCAAGGCTAGGAAAGAGCAGAGCCCCAGTCTTGCTGTTTATCTGCAATGACTGCCAGGGCAAGTGAGGACCAGCAAGACAATTCCTGCCTAGCACCTTCCTTGGAGGAGAGAGAGTGCAACGTTTCATTTTGCTTTTTGGAGTGCGAGAGTGAGAAAAAGCAGAGTGCCTGTTTGCAAGGCTAGGAAAGAGCAGAGCCCCAGTCTTGCTGTTTATCTGCAATGACTGCCAGGGCAAGTGAGGACCAGCAAGACAATTCCTGCCTAGCACCTTCCTTAGAGGAGAGAGAGTGCAACGTTTCATTTTAGCATTTTGGCGCTCACGAGGGAGTCAAAGTGCTTTGGCTGTTTGCGAGGCTAGGAAAGAGCAGAGCCCCACTCTTGCTGTTTATCTGCAATGACTGCCAGGGCAAGTGAGGACCAGCAAGACAATTCCTGCCTAGCACCTTCCTTGGAGGAGAGAGAGTGCAACGTTTCATTTTAGCATTTTGGCGCTCACGAGGGAGACAAACTGCTTTGGCTGTTTGCAAGGCTAGGAAAGAGCAGAGCCCCAGTCTTGCTGTTTATCTGCAATGACTGCCAGGGCAAGTGAGGACCAGCAAGACAATTCCTGCCTAGCACCTTCCTTGGAGGAGAGAGAGTGCAACGTTTCATTTTAGCATTTTGGCACTCACGAGGGAGACAAACTGCTTTGGCTGTTTGCAAGGCTAGGAAAGAGCAGAGCCCCAGTCTTGCTGTTTATCTGCAATGACTGCCAGGGCAAGTGAGGACCAGCAAGACAATTCCTGCCTAGCACCTTCCTTGGAGGAGAGAGAGTGCAACGTTTCATTTTGCTTTTTGGAGTGCGAGAGTGAGAAAAAGCAGATTGCCTGTTTGCAAGGCTAGGAAATTGCAGAGCCCGAGTCTTGCTGTTTATCTGCAATGACTGCCAGGGCAAGTGAGGACCAGCAAGACAATTCCTGCCTAGCACCTTCCTTGGAGGAGAGAGAGTGCAACGTTTCATTTTAGCATTTTGGCGCTCACGAGGGAGACAAACTGCTTTGGCTGTTTGCAAGGCTAGGAAAGAGCAGAGCCCCAGTCTTGCTGTTTATCTGCAATGACTGCCAGGGCAAGTGAGGACCAGCAAGACAATTCCTGCCTAGCACCTTCCTTGGAGGAGAGAGAGTGCAACGTTTCATTTTAGCATTTTGGCGCTCACGAGGGAGACAAAGTGCTTTGGCTGTTTGCAAGGCTAGGAAAGAGCAGAGCCCCAGTCTTGCTGTTTATCTGCAATGACTGCCAGGGCAAGTGAGGACCAGCAAGACAATTCCTGCCTAGCACCTTCCTTGGAGGAGAGAGAGTGCAACGTTTCATTTTAGCATTTTGGCGCTCACGAGGGAGACAAACTGCTTTGGCTGTTTGCAAGGCTAGGAAAGAGCAGAGCCCCAGTCTTGCTGTTTATCTGCAATGACTGCCAGGGCAAGTGAGGACCAGCAAGACAATTCCTGCCTAGCACCTTCCTTGGAGGAGAGAGAGTGCAACGTTTCATTTTAGCATTTTGGCGCTCACGAGGGAGACAAACTGCTTTGGCTGTTTGCAAGGCTAGGAAAGAGCTGAGCCCCAGTCTTGCTGTTTATCTGCAATGACTGCCAGGGCAAGTGAGGACCAGCAAGACAATTCCTGCCTAGCACCTTCCTTGGAGGAGAGAGAGTGCAACGTTTCATTTTAGCATTTTGGCGCTCACGAGGGAGACAAACTGCTTTGGCTGTTTGCAAGGCTAGGAAAGAGCAGAGCCCCAGTCTTGCTGTTTATCTGCAATGACTGCCAGGGCAAGTGAGGACCAGCAAGACAATTCCTGCCTAGCACCTTCCTTGGAGGAGAGAGAGTGCAACGTTTCATTTTGCTTTTTGGAGTGCGAGAGTGAGAAAAAGCAGAGTGCCTGTTTGCAAGGCTAGGAAAGAGCAGAGCCCCAGTCTTGCTGTTTATCTGCAATGACTGCCATGGCCAGTGAGGACCAGCAAGACAATTCCTGCCTAGCACCTTCCTTGGAGGAGAGAGAGTGCAACGTTTCATTTTAGCATTTTGGCGCTCACGAGGGAGACAAACTGCTTTGGCTGTTTGCAAGGCTAGGAAAGAGCAGAGCCCCAGTCTTGCTGTTTATCTGCAATGACTGCCAGGGCAAGTGAGGACCAGCAAGACAATTCCTGCCTCGCACCTTCCTTGGAGGAGAGAGAGTGCAACGTTTCATTTTAGCATTTTGGCGCTCACGAGGGAGACAAACTGCTTTGGCTGTTTGCAAGGCTAGGAAAGAGCAGAGCCCCAGTCTTGCTGTTTATCTGCAATGACTGCCAGGGCAAGTGAGGACCAGCAAGACAATTCCTGCCTAGCACCTTCCTTGGAGGAGAGAGAGTGCAACGTTTCATTTTAGCATTTTGGCGCTCACGAGGGAGACAAACTGCTTTGGCTGTTTGCAAGGCTAGGAAAGAGCAGAGCCCCAGTCTTGCTGTTTATCTGCAATGACTGCCAGGGCAAGTGAGGACCAGCAAGACAATTCCTGCCTAGCACCTTCCTTGGAGGAGAGAGAGTGCAACGTTTCATTTTAGCATTTTGGCGCTCACGAGGGAGACAAACTGCTTTGGCTGTTTGCAAGGCTAGGAAAGAGCAGAGCCCCAGTCTTGCTGTTTATCTGCAATGACTGCCAGGGCAAGTGAGGACCAGCAAGACAATTCCTGCCTAGCACCTTCCTTGGAGGAGAGAGAGTGCAACGTTTCATTTTGCTTTTTGGAGTGCGAGAGTGAGAAAAAGCAGAGTGCCTGTTTGCAAGGCTAGGAAAGAGCAGAGCCCCAGTCTTGCTGTTTATCTGCAATGACTGCCAGGGCAAGTGAGGACCAGCAAGACAATTCCTGCCTAGCACCTTCCTTGGAGGAGAGAGAGTGCAACGTTTCATTTTAGCATTTTGGCGCTCACGAGGGAGACAAACTGCTTTGGCTGTTTGCAAGGCTAGGAAAGAGCAGAGCCCCAGTCTTGCTGTTTATCTGCAATGACTGCCATGGCCAGTGAGGACCAGCAAGACAATTCCTGCCTAGCACCTTCCTTGGAGGAGAGAGAGTGCAACGTTTCATTTTGCTTTTTGGAGTGCGAGAGTGAGAAAAAGCAGAGTGCCTGTTTGCAAGGCTAGGAAAGAGCAGAGCCCCAGTCTTGCTGTTTATCTGCAATGACTGCCAGGGCAAGTGAGGACCAGCAAGACAATTCCTGCCTAGCACCTTCCTTGGAGGAGAGAGAGTGCAACGTTTCATTTTAGCATTTTGGCGCTCACGAGGGAGACAAACTGCTTTGGCTGTTTGCAAGGCTAGGAAAGAGCAGAGCCCCAGTCTTGCTGTTTATCTGCAATGACTGCCAGGGCAAGTGAGGACCAGCAAGACAATTCCTGCCTAGCACCTTCCTTGGAGGAGAGAGAGTGCAACGTTTCATTTTAGCATTTTGGCGCTCACGAGGGAGACAAACTGCTTTGGCTGTTTGCAAGGCTAGGAAAGAGCAGAGCCCCAGTCTTGCTGTTTATCTGCAATGACTGCCAGGGCAAGTGAGGACCAGCAAGACAATTCCTGCCTAGCACCTTCCTTGGAGGAGAGAGAGTGCAACGTTTCATTTTAGCATTTTGGCGCTCACGAGGGAGACAAACTGCTTTGGCTGTTTGCAAGGCTAGGAAAGAGCAGAGCCCCAGTCTTGCTGTTTATCTGCAATGACTGCCAGGGCAAGTGAGGACCAGCAAGACAATTCCTGCCTAGCACCTTCCTTGGAGGAGAGAGAGTGCAACGTTTCATTTTTGCATTTTGGCGCTCACGAGGGAGACAAACTGCTTTGGCTGTTTGCAAGGCTAGGAAAGAGCAGAGCCCCAGTCTTGCTGTTTATCTGCAATGACTGCCAGGGCAAGTGAGGACCAGCAAGACAATTCCTGCCTAGCACCTTCCTTGGAGGAGAGAGAGTGCAACGTTTCATTTTAGCATTTTGGCGCTCACGAGGGAGACAAACTGCTTTGGCTGTTTGCAAGGCTAGGAAAGAGCAGAGCCCCAGTCTTGCTGTTTATCTGCAATGACTGCCAGGGCAAGTGAGGACCAGCAAGACAATTCCTGCCTCGCACCTTCCTTGGAGGAGAGAGAGTGCAACGTTTCATTTTAGCATTTTGGCGCTCACGAGGGAGACAAACTGCTTTGGCTGTTTGCAAGGCTAGGAAAGAGCAGAGCCCCAGTCTTGCTGTTTATCTGCAATGACTGCCAGGGCAAGTGAGGACCAGCAAGACAATTCCTGCCTAGCACCTTCCTTGGAGGAGAGAGAGTGCAACGTTTCATTTTGCTTTTTGGAGTGCGAGAGTGAGAAAAAGCAGAGTGCCTGTTTGCAAGGCTAGGAAAGAGCAGAGCCCCAGTCTTGCTGTTTATCTGCAATGACTGCCAGGGCAAGTGAGGACCAGCAAGACAATTCCTGCCTAGCACCTTCCTTGGAGGAGAGAGAGTGCAACGTTTCATTTTAGCATTTTGGCGCTCACGAGGGAGACAAAGTGCTTTGGCTGTTTGCGAGGCTAGGAAAGAGCAGAGCCCCACTCTTGCTGTTTATCTGCAATGACTGCCAGGGCAAGTGAGGACCAGCAAGACAATTCCTGCCTAGCACCTTCCTTGGAGGAGAGAGAGTGCAACGTTTCATTTTAGCATTTTGGCGCTCACGAGGGAGACAAACTGCTTTGGCTGTTTGCAAGGCTAGGAAAGAGCAGAGCCCCAGTCTTGCTGTTTATCTGCAATGACTGCCATGGCCAGTGAGGACCAGCAAGACAATTCCTGCCTAGCACCTTCCTTGGAGGAGAGAGAGTGCAACGTTTCATTTTGCTTTTTGGAGTGCGAGAGTGAGAAAAAGCAGAGTGCCTGTTTGCAAGGCTAGGAAAGAGCAGAGCCCCAGTCTTGCTGTTTATCTGCAATGACTGCCAGGGCAAGTGAGGACCAGCAAGACAATTCCTGCCTAGCACCTTCCTTGGAGGAGAGAGAGTGCAACGTTTCATTTTAGCATTTTGGCGCTCACGAGGGAGACAAACTGCTTTGGCTGTTTGCAAGGCTAGGAAAGAGCAGAGCCCCAGTCTTGCTGTTTATCTGCAATGACTGCCAGGGCAAGTGAGGACCAGCAAGACAATTCCTGCCTAGCACCTTCCTTGGAGGAGAGAGAGTGCAACGTTTCATTTTAGCATTTTGGCGCTCACGAGGGAGACAAACTGCTTTGGCTGTTTGCAAGGCTAGGAAAGAGCAGAGCCCCAGTCTTGCTGTTTATCTGCAATGACTGCCAGGGCAAGTGAGGACCAGCAAGACAATTCCTGCCTAGCACCTTCCTTGGAGGAGAGAGAGTGCAACGTTTCATTTTAGCATTTTGGCGCTCACGAGGGAGACAAACTGCTTTGGCTGTTTGCAAGGCTAGGAAAGAGCAGAGCCCCAGTCTTGCTGTTTATCTGCAATGACTGCCAGGGCAAGTGAGGACCAGCAAGACAATTCCTGCCTAGCACCTTCCTTGGAGGAGAGAGAGTGCAACGTTTCATTTTAGCATTTTGGCGCTCACGAGGGAGACAAACTGCTTTGGCTGTTTGCAAGGCTAGGAAAGAGCAGAGCCCCAGTCTTGCTGTTTATCTGCAATGACTGCCAGGGCAAGTGAGGACCAGCAAGACAATTCCTGCCTAGCACCTTCCTTGGAGGAGAGAGAGTGCAACGTTTCATTTTAGCATTTTGGCGCTCACGAGGGAGACAAACTGCTTTGGCTGTTTGCAAGGCTAGGAAAGAGCAGAGCCCCAGTCTTGCTGTTTATCTGCAATGACTGCCAGGGCAAGTGAGGACCAGCAAGACAATTCCTGCCTCGCACCTTCCTTGGAGGAGAGAGAGTGCAACGTTTCATTTTAGCATTTTGGCGCTCACGAGGGAGACAAACTGCTTTGGCTGTTTGCAAGGCTAGGAAAGAGCAGAGCCCCAGTCTTGCTGTTTATCTGCAATGACTGCCAGGGCAAGTGAGGACCAGCAAGACAATTCCTGCCTAGCACCTTCCTTGGAGGAGAGAGAGTGCAACGTTTCATTTTGCTTTTTGGAGTGCGAGAGTGAGAAAAAGCAGAGTGCCTGTTTGCAAGGCTAGGAAAGAGCAGAGCCCCAGTCTTGCTGTTTATCTGCAATGACTGCCAGGGCAAGTGAGGACCAGCAAGACAATTCCTGCCTAGCACCTTCCTTAGAGGAGAGAGAGTGCAACGTTTCATTTTAGCATTTTGGCGCTCACGAGGGAGACAAAGTGCTTTGGCTGTTTGCGAGGCTAGGAAAGAGCAGAGCCCCACTCTTGCTGTTTATCTGCAATGACTGCCAGGGCAAGTGAGGACCAGCAAGACAATTCCTGCCTAGCACCTTCCTTGGAGGAGAGAGAGTGCAACGTTTCATTTTAGCATTTTGGCGCTCACGAGGGAGACAAACTGCTTTGGCTGTTTGCAAGGCTAGGAAAGAGCAGAGCCCCAGTCTTGCTGTTTATCTGCAATGACTGCCAGGGCAAGTGAGGACCAGCAAGACAATTCCTGCCTAGCACCTTCCTTGGAGGAGAGAGAGTGCAACGTTTCATTTTAGCATTTTGGCGCTCACGAGGGAGACAAACTGCTTTGGCTGTTTGCAAGGCTAGGAAAGAGCAGAGCCCCAGTCTTGCTGTTTATCTGCAATGACTGCCAGGGCAAGTGAGGACCAGCAAGACAATTCCTGCCTCGCACCTTCCTTGGAGGAGAGAGAGTGCAACGTTTCATTTTAGCATTTTGGCGCTCACGAGGGAGACAAACTGCTTTGGCTGTTTGCAAGGCTAGGAAAGAGCAGAGCCCCAGTCTTGCTGTTTATCTGCAATGACTGCCAGGGCAAGTGAGGACCAGCAAGACAATTCCTGCCTAGCACCTTCCTTGGAGGAGAGAGAGTGCAACGTTTCATTTTGCTTTTTGGAGTGCGAGAGTGAGAAAAAGCAGAGTGCCTGTTTGCAAGGCTAGGAAAGAGCAGAGCCCCAGTCTTGCTGTTTATCTGCAATGACTGCCAGGGCAAGTGAGGACCAGCAAGACAATTCCTGCCTAGCACCTTCCTTAGAGGAGAGAGAGTGCAACGTTTCATTTTAGCATTTTGGCGCTCACGAGGGAGACAAAGTGCTTTGGCTGTTTGCGAGGCTAGGAAATAGCAGAGCCCCACTCTTGCTGTTTATCTGCAATGACTGCCAGGGCAAGTGAGGACCAGCAAGACAATTCCTGCCTAGCACCTTCCTTGGAGGAGAGAGAGTGCAACGTTTCATTTTAGCATTTTGGCGCTCACGAGGGAGACAAACTGCTTTGGCTGTTTGCAAGGCTAGGAAAGAGCAGAGCCCCAGTCTTGCTGTTTATCTGCAATGACTGCCAGGGCAAGTGAGGACCAGCAAGACAATTCCTGCCTAGCACCTTCCTTGGAGGAGAGAGAGTGCAACGTTTCATTTTAGCATTTTGGCACTCACGAGGGAGACAAACTGCTTTGGCTGTTTGCAAGGCTAGGAAAGAGCAGAGCCCCAGTCTTGCTGTTTATCTGCAATGACTGCCAGGGCAAGTGAGGACCAGCAAGACAATTCCTGCCTAGCACCTTCCTTGGAGGAGAGAGAGTGCAACGTTTCATTTTGCTTTTTGGAGTGCGAGAGTGAGAAAAAGCAGATTGCCTGTTTGCAAGGCTAGGAAATTGCAGAGCCCGAGTCTTGCTGTTTATCTGCAATGACTGCCAGGGCAAGTGAGGACCAGCAAGACAATTCCTGCCTAGCACCTTCCTTGGAGGAGAGAGAGTGCAACGTTTCATTTTAGCATTTTGGCGCTCACGAGGGAGACAAACTGCTTTGGCTGTTTGCAAGGCTAGGAAAGAGCAGAGCCCCAGTCTTGCTGTTTATCTGCAATGACTGCCAGGGCAAGTGAGGACCAGCAAGACAATTCCTGCCTAGCACCTTCCTTGGAGGAGAGAGAGTGCAACGTTTCATTTTAGCATTTTGGCGCTCACGAGGGAGACAAACTGCTTTGGCTGTTTGCAAGGCTAGGAAAGAGCAGAGCCCCAGTCTTGCTGTTTATCTGCAATGACTGCCAGGGCAAGTGAGGACCAGCAAGACAATTCCTGCCTAGCACCTTCCTTGGAGGAGAGAGAGTGCAACGTTTCATTTTAGCATTTTGGCGCTCACGAGGGAGACAAACTGCTTTGGCTGTTTGCAAGGCTAGGAAAGAGCAGAGCCCCAGTCTTGCTGTTTATCTGCAATGACTGCCAGGGCAAGTGAGGACCAGCAAGACAATTCCTGCCTAGCACCTTCCTTGGAGGAGAGAGAGTGCAACGTTTCATTTTGCTTTTTGGAGTGCGAGAGTGAGAAAAAGCAGAGTGCCTGTTTGCAAGGCTAGGAAAGAGCAGAGCCCCAGGCTTGCTGTTTATCTGCAATGACTGCCAGGGCAAGTGAGGACCAGCAAGACAATTCCTGCCTAGCACCTTCCTTGGAGGAGAGAGAGTGCAACGTTTCATTTTGCTTTTTGGAGTGCGAGAGTGAGAAAAAGCAAGGTGCCTGTTTGCAAGGCTAGGAAAGAGCAGAGCCCCAGTCTTGCTGTTTATCTGCAATGACTGCCAGGGCAAGTGAGGACCAGCAAGACAATTCCTGCCTAGCACCTTCCTTGGAGGAGAGAGAGTGCAACGTTTCATTTTAGCATTTTGGCGCTCACGAGGGAGACAAACTGCTTTGGCTGTTTGCAAGGCTAGGAAAGAGCTGAGCCCCAGTCTTGCTGTTTATCTGCAATGACTGCCAGGGCAAGTGAGGACCAGCAAGACAATTCCTGCCTAGCACCTTCCTTGGAGGAGAGAGAGTGCAACGTTTCATTTTAGCATTTTGGCGCTCACGAGGGAGACAAACTGCTTTGGCTGTTTGCAAGGCTAGGAAAGAGCAGAGCCCCAGTCTTGCTGTTTATCTGCAATGACTGCCAGGGCAAGTGAGGACCAGCAAGACAATTCCTGCCTAGCACCTTCCTTGGAGGAGAGAGAGTGCAACGTTTCATTTTGCTTTTTGGAGTGCGAGAGTGAGAAAAAGCAGAGTGCCTGTTTGCAAGGCTAGGAAAGAGCAGAGCCCCAGTCTTGCTGTTTATCTGCAATGACTGCCAGGGCAAGTGAGGACCAGCAAGACAATTCCTGCCTAGCACCTTCCTTGGAGGAGAGAGAGTGCAACGTTTCATTTTAGCATTTTGGCGCTCACGAGGGAGACAAACTGCTTTGGCTGTTTGCAAGGCTAGGAAAGAGCAGAGCCCCAGTCTTGCTGTTTATCTGCAATGACTGCCAGGGCAAGTGAGGACCAGCAAGACAATTCCTGCCTAGCACCTTCCTTGGAGGAGAGAGAGTGCAACGTTTCATTTTAGCATTTTGGCGCTCACGAGGGAGACAAACTGCTTTGGCTGTTTGCAAGGCTAGGAAAGAGCAGAGCCCCAGTCTTGCTGTTTATCTGCAATGACTGCCAGGGCAAGTGAGGACCAGCAAGACAATTCCTGCCTAGCACCTTCCTTGGAGGAGAGAGAGTGCAACGTTTCATTTTAGCATTTTGGCGCTCACGAGGGAGACAAACTGCTTTGGCTGTTTGCAAGGCTAGGAAAGAGCAGAGCCCCAGTCTTGCTGTTTATCTGCAATGACTGCCAGGGCAAGTGAGGACCAGCAAGACAATTCCTGCCTAGCACCTTCCTTGGAGGAGAGAGAGTGCAACGTTTCATTTTGCTTTTTGGAGTGCGAGAGTGAGAAAAAGCAAGGTGCCTGTTTGCAAGGCTAGGAAAGAGCAGAGCCCCAGTCTTGCTGTTTATCTGCAATGACTGCCAGGGCAAGTGAGGACCAGCAAGACAATTCCTGCCTAGCACCTTCCTTGGAGGAGAGAGAGTGCAACGTTTCATTTTAGCATTTTGGCGCTCACGAGGGAGACAAACTGCTTTGGCTGTTTGCAAGGCTAGGAAAGAGCTGAGCCCCAGTCTTGCTGTTTATCTGCAATGACTGCCAGGGCAAGTGAGGACCAGCAAGACAATTCCTGCCTAGCACCTTCCTTGGAGGAGAGAGAGTGCAACGTTTCATTTTAGCATTTTGGCGCTCACGAGGGAGACAAACTGCTTTGGCTGTTTGCAAGGCTAGGAAAGAGCAGAGCCCCAGTCTTGCTGTTTATCTGCAATGACTGCCAGGGCAAGTGAGGACCAGCAAGACAATTCCTGCCTAGCACCTTCCTTGGAGGAGAGAGAGTGCAACGTTTCATTTTGCTTTTTGGAGTGCGAGAGTGAGAAAAAGCAGAGTGCCTGTTTGCAAGGCTAGGAAAGAGCAGAGCCCCAGTCTTGCTGTTTATCTGCAATGACTGCCAGGGCAAGTGAGGACCAGCAAGACAATTCCTGCCTAGCACCTTCCTTGGAGGAGAGAGAGTGCAACGTTTCATTTTAGCATTTTGGCGCTCACGAGGGAGACAAACTGCTTTGGCTGTTTGCAAGGCTAGGAAAGAGCAGAGCCCCAGTCTTGCTGTTTATCTGCAATGACTGCCAGGGCAAGTGAGGACCAGCAAGACAATTCCTGCCTAGCACCTTCCTTGGAGGAGAGAGAGTGCAACGTTTCATTTTAGCATTTTGGCGCTCACGAGGGAGACAAACTGCTTTGGCTGTTTGCAAGGCTAGGAAAGAGCAGAGCCCCAGTCTTGCTGTTTATCTGCAATGACTGCCAGGGCAAGTGAGGACCAGCAAGACAATTCCTGCCTAGCACCTTCCTTGGAGGAGAGAGAGTGCAACGTTTCATTTTAGCATTTTGGCAATCACGAGGGAGACAAACTGCTTTGGCTGTTTGCAAGGCTAGGAAAGAGCAGAGCCCCAGTCTTGCTGTTTATCTGCAATGACTGCCAGGGCAAGTGAGGACCAGCAAGACAATTCCTGCCTAGCACCTTCCTTGGAGGAGAGAGAGTGCAACGTTTCATTTTGCTTTTTGGAGTGCGAGAGTGAGAAAAAGCAGATTGCCTGTTTGCAAGGCTAGGAAATTGCAGAGCCCGAGTCTTGCTGTTTATCTGCAATGACTGCCAGGGCAAGTGAGGACCAGCAAGACAATTCCTGCCTAGCACCTTCCTTGGAGGAGAGAGAGTGCAACGTTTCATTTTAGCATTTTGGCGCTCACGAGGGAGACAAACTGCTTTGGCTGTTTGCAAGGCTAGGAAAGAGCAGAGCCCCAGTCTTGCTGTTTATCTGCAATGACTGCCAGGGCAAGTGAGGACCAGCAAGACAATTCCTGCCTAGCACCTTCCTTGGAGGAGAGAGAGTGCAACGTTTCATTTTAGCATTTTGGCGCTCACGAGGGAGACAAACTGCTTTGGCTGTTTGCAAGGCTAGGAAAGAGCAGAGCCCCAGTCTTGCTGTTTATCTGCAATGACTGCCAGGGCAAGTGAGGACCAGCAAGACAATTCCTGCCTAGCACCTTCCTTGGAGGAGAGAGAGTGCAACGTTTCATTTTAGCATTTTGGCGCTCACGAGGGAGACAAACTGCTTTGGCTGTTTGCAAGGCTAGGAAAGAGCAGAGCCCCAGTCTTGCTGTTTATCTGCAATGACTGCCAGGGCAAGTGAGGACCAGCAAGACAATTCCTGCCTAGCACCTTCCTTGGAGGAGAGAGAGTGCAACGTTTCATTTTGCTTTTTGGAGTGCGAGAGTGAGAAAAAGCAGAGTGCCTGTTTGCAAGGCTAGGAAAGAGCAGAGCCCCAGGCTTGCTGTTTATCTGCAATGACTGCCAGGGCAAGTGAGGACCAGCAAGACAATTCCTGCCTAGCACCTTCCTTGGAGGAGAGAGAGTGCAACGTTTCATTTTGCTTTTTGGAGTGCGAGAGTGAGAAAAAGCAAGGTGCCTGTTTGCAAGGCTAGGAAAGAGCAGAGCCCCAGTCTTGCTGTTTATCTGCAATGACTGCCAGGGCAAGTGAGGACCAGCAAGACAATTCCTGCCTAGCACCTTCCTTGGAGGAGAGAGAGTGCAACGTTTCATTTTAGCATTTTGGCGCTCACGAGGGAGACAATCTGATTTGGCTGTTTGCAAGGCTAGGAAAGAGCTGAGCCCCAGTCTTGCTGTTTATCTGCAATGACTGCCAGGGCAAGTGAGGACCAGCAAGACAATTCCTGCCTAGCACCTTCCTTGGAGGAGAGAGAGTGCAACGTTTCATTTTAGCATTTTGGCGCTCACGAGGGAGACAAACTGCTTTGGCTGTTTGCAAGGCTAGGAAAGAGCAGAGCCCCAGTCTTGCTGTTTATCTGCAATGACTGCCAGGGCAAGTGAGGACCAGCAAGACAATTCCTGCCTAGCACCTTCCTTGGAGGAGAGAGAGTGCAACGTTTCATTTTGCTTTTTGGAGTGCGAGAGTGAGAAAAAGCAGAGTGCCTGTTTGCAAGGCTAGGAAAGAGCAGAGCCCCAGTCTTGCTGTTTATCTGCAATGACTGCCAGGGCAAGTGAGGACCAGCAAGACAATTCCTGCCTAGCACCTTCCTTGGAGGAGAGAGAGTGCAACGTTTCATTTTAGCATTTTGGCGCTCACGAGGGAGACAAACTGCTTTGGCTGTTTGCAAGGCTAGGAAAGAGCAGAGCCCCAGTCTTGCTGTTTATCTGCAATGACTGCCAGGGCAAGTGAGGACCAGCAAGACAATTCCTGCCTCGCACCTTCCTTGGAGGAGAGAGAGTGCAACGTTTCATTTTAGCATTTTGGCGCTCACGAGGGAGACAAACTGCTTTGGCTGTTTGCAAGGCTAGGAAAGAGCAGAGCCCCAGTCTTGCTGTTTATCTGCAATGACTGCCAGGGCAAGTGAGGACCAGCAAGACAATTCCTGCCTAGCACCTTCCTTGGAGGAGAGAGAGTGCAACGTTTCATTTTAGCATTTTGGCGCTCACGAGGGAGACAAACTGCTTTGGCTGTTTGCAAGGCTAGGAAAGAGCAGAGCCCCAGTCTTGCTGTTTATCTGCAATGACTGCCAGGGCAAGTGAGGACCAGCAAGACAATTCCTGCCTAGCACCTTCCTTGGAGGAGAGAGAGTGCAACGTTTCATTTTAGCATTTTGGCGCTCACGAGGGAGACAAAGTGCTTTGGCTGTTTGCAAGGCTAGGAAAGAGCAGAGCCCCAGTCTTGCTGTTTATCTGCAATGACTGCCAGGGCAAGTGAGGACCAGCAAGACAATTCCTGCCTAGCACCTTCCTTGGAGGAGAGAGAGTGCAACGTTTCATTTTGCTTTTTGGAGTGCGAGAGTGAGAAAAAGCAGAGTGCCTGTTTGCAAGGCTAGGAAAGAGCAGAGCCCCAGTCTTGCTGTTTATCTGCAATGACTGCCAGGGCAAGTGAGGACCAGCAAGACAATTCCTGCCTAGCACCTTCCTTGGAGGAGAGAGAGTGCAACGTTTCATTTTAGCATTTTGGCGCTCACGAGGGAGACAAACTGCTTTGGCTGTTTGCAAGGCTAGGAAAGAGCAGAGCCCCAGTCTTGCTGTTTATCTGCAATGACTGCCATGGCCAGTGAGGACCAGCAAGACAATTCCTGCCTAGCACCTTCCTTGGAGGAGAGAGAGTGCAACGTTTCATTTTGCTTTTTGGAGTGCGAGAGTGAGAAAAAGCAGAGTGCCTGTTTGCAAGGCTAGGAAAGAGCAGAGCCCCAGTCTTGCTGTTTATCTGCAATGACTGCCAGGGCAAGTGAGGACCAGCAAGACAATTCCTGCCTAGCACCTTCCTTGGAGGAGAGAGAGTGCAACGTTTCATTTTAGCATTTTGGCGCTCACGAGGGAGACAAACTGCTTTGGCTGTTTGCAAGGCTAGGAAAGAGCAGAGCCCCAGTCTTGCTGTTTATCTGCAATGACTGCCAGGGCAAGTGAGGACCAGCAAGACAATTCCTGCCTAGCACCTTCCTTGGAGGAGAGAGAGTGCAACGTTTCATTTTAGCATTTTGGCGCTCACGAGGGAGACAAACTGCTTTGGCTGTTTGCAAGGCTAGGAAAGAGGAGAGCCCCAGTCTTGCTGTTTATCTGCAATGACTGCCAGGGCAAGTGAGGACCAGCAAGACAATTCCTGCCTAGCACCTTCCTTGGAGGAGAGAGAGTGCAACGTTTCATTTTAGCATTTTGGCGCTCACGAGGGAGACAAACTGCTTTGGCTGTTTGCAAGGCTAGGAAAGAGCAGAGCCCCAGTCTTGCTGTTTATCTGCAATGACTGCCAGGGCAAGTGAGGACCAGCAAGACAATTCCTGCCTAGCACCTTCCTTGGAGGAGAGAGAGTGCAACGTTTCATTTTAGCATTTTGGCGCTCACGAGGGAGACAAACTGCTTTGGCTGTTTGCAAGGCTAGGAAAGAGCAGAGCCCCAGTCTTGCTGTTTATCTGCAATGACTGCCAGGGCAAGTGAGGACCAGCAAGACAATTCCTGCCTAGCACCTTCCTTGGAGGAGAGAGAGTGCAACGTTTCATTTTAGCATTTTGGCGCTCACGAGGGAGACAAACTGCTTTGGCTGTTTGCAAGGCTAGGAAAGAGCAGAGCCCCAGTCTTGCTGTTTATCTGCAATGACTGCCAGGGCAAGTGAGGACCAGCAAGACAATTCCTGCCTCGCACCTTCCTTGGAGGAGAGAGAGTGCAACGTTTCATTTTAGCATTTTGGCGCTCACGAGGGAGACAAACTGCTTTGGCTGTTTGCAAGGCTAGGAAAGAGCAGAGCCCCAGTCTTGCTGTTTATCTGCAATGACTGCCAGGGCAAGTGAGGACCAGCAAGACAATTCCTGCCTAGCACCTTCCTTGGAGGAGAGAGAGTGCAACGTTTCATTTTAGCATTTTGGCGCTCACGAGGGAGACAAACTGCTTTGGCTGTTTGCAAGGCTAGGAAAGAGCAGAGCCCCAGTCTTGCTGTTTATCTGCAATGACTGCCAGGGCAAGTGAGGACCAGCAAGACAATTCCTGCCTAGCACCTTCCTTGGAGGAGAGAGAGTGCAACGTTTCATTTTAGCATTTTGGCGCTCACGAGGGAGACAAAGTGCTTTGGCTGTTTGCAAGGCTAGGAAAGAGCAGAGCCCCACTCTTGCTGTTTATCTGCAATGACTGCCAGGGCAAGTGAGGACCAGCAAGACAATTCCTGCCTAGCACCTTCCTTGGAGGAGAGAGAGTGCAACGTTTCATTTTGCTTTTTGGAGTGCGAGAGTGAGAAAAAGCAGAGTGCCTGTTTGCAAGGCTAGGAAAGAGCAGAGCCCCAGTCTTGCTGTTTATCTGCAATGACTGCCAGGGCAAGTGAGGACCAGCAAGACAATTCCTGCCTAGCACCTTCCTTGGAGGAGAGAGAGTGCAACGTTTCATTTTAGCATTTTGGCGCTCACGAGGGAGACAAACTGCTTTGGCTGTTTGCAAGGCTAGGAAAGAGCAGAGCCCCAGTCTTGCTGTTTACCTGCAATGACTGCCAGGGCAAGTGAGGACCAGCAAGACAATTCCTGCCTAGCACCTTCCTTGGAGGAGAGAGAGTGCAACGTTTCATTTTGCTTTTTGGAGTGCGAGAGTGAGAAAAAGCAGAGTGCCTGTTTGCAAGGCTAGGAAAGAGCAGAGCCCCAGTCTTGCTGTTTATCTGCAATGACTGCCAGGGCAAGTGAGGACCAGCAAGACAATTCCTGCCTAGCACCTTCCTTAGAGGAGAGAGAGTGCAACGTTTCATTTTAGCATTTTGGCGCTCACGAGGGAGACAAAGTGCTTTGGCTGCTTGCAAGGCTAGGAAAGAGCAGAGCCCCAGTCTTGCTGTTTATCTGCAATGACTGCCAGGGCAAGTGAGGACCAGCAAGACAATTCCTGCCTAGCACCTTCCTTGGAGGAGAGAGAGTGCAACGTTTCATTTTGCTTTTTGGAATGCGAGAGTGAGAAAAAGCAGAGTGCCTGTTTGAAAGGCTAGGAAAGAGCAGAGCCCGAGTCTTGCTGTTTATCTGCAATGACTGCCAGGGCAAGTGAGGACCAGCAAGACAATTCCTGCCTAGCACCTTCCTTGGAGGAGAGAGAGTGCAACGTTTCATTTTAGCATTTTGGCGCTCACGAGGGAGACAAACTGCTTTGGCTGTTTGCAAGGCTAGGAAAGAGCAGAGCCCCAGTCTTGCTGTTTATCTGCAATGACTGCCAGGGCAAGTGAGGACCAGCAAGACAATTCCTGCCTAGCACCTTCCTTGGAGGAGAGAGAGTGCAACGTTTCATTTTGCTTTTTGGAGTGCGAGAGTGAGAAAAAGTAGAGTGCCTGTTTGCAAGGCTAGGAAAGAGCAGAGCCCCAGTCTTGCTGTTTATCTGCAATGACTGCCAGGGCAAGTGAGGACCAGCAAGACAATTCCTGCCTAGCACCTTCCTTGGAGGAGAGAGAGTGCAACGTTTCATTTTGCTTTTTGGAGTGCGAGAGTGAGAAAAAGCAGAGTGCCTGTTTGCAAGGCTAGGAAAGAGCAGAGCCCCAGTCTTGCTGTTTATCTGCAATGACTGCCAGGGCAAGTGAGGACCAGCAAGACAATTCCTGCCTAGCACCTTCCTTGGAGGAGAGAGAGTGCAACGTTTCATTTTAGCATTTTGGCGCTCACGAGGGAGACAAACTGCTTTGGCTGTTTGCAAGGCTAGGAAAGAGCAGAGCCCCAGTCTTGCTGTTTATCTGCAATGACTGCCAGGGCAAGTGAGGACCAGCAAGACAATTCCTGCCTAGCACCTTCCTTGGAGGAGAGAGAGTGCAACGTTTCATTTTAGCATTTTGGCGCTCACGAGGGAGACAAACTGCTTTGGCTGTTTGCAAGGCTAGGAAAGAGCAGAGCCCCAGTCTTGCTGTTTATCTGCAATGACTGCCAGGGCAAGTGAGGACCAGCAAGACAATTCCTGCCTAGCACCTTCCTTGGAGGAGAGAGAGTGCAACGTTTCATTTTAGCATTTTGGCGCTCACGAGGGAGACAAACTGCTTTGGCTGTTTGCAAGGCTAGGAAAGAGCAGAGCCCCAGTCTTGCTGTTTATCTGCAATGACTGCCAGGGCAAGTGAGGACCAGCAAGACAATTCCTGCCTAGCACCTTCCTTGGAGGAGAGAGAGTGCAACGTTTCATTTTAGCATTTTGGCGCTCACGAGGGAGACAAACTGCTTTGGCTGTTTGCAAGGCTAGGAAAGAGCAGAGCCCCAGTCTTGCTGTTTATCTGCAATGACTGCCAGGGCAAGTGAGGACCAGCAAGACAATTCCTGCCTAGCACCTTCCTTGGAGGAGAGAGAGTGCAACGTTTCATTTTAGCATTTTGGCGCTCACGAGGGAGACAAACTGCTTTGGCTGTTTGCAAGGCTAGGAAAGAGCAGAGCCCCAGTCTTGCTGTTTATCTGCAATGACTGCCAGGGCAAGTGAGGACCAGCAAGACAATTCCTGCCTAGCACCTTCCTTGGAGGAGAGAGAGTGCAACGTTTCATTTTAGCATTTTGGCGCTCACGAGGGAGACAAACTGCTTTGGCTGTTTGCAAGGCTAGGAAAGAGCAGAGCCCCAGTCTTGCTGTTTATCTGCAATGACTGCCATGGCCAGTGAGGACCAGCAAGACAATTCCTGCCTAGCACCTTCCTTGGAGGAGAGAGAGTGCAACGTTTCATTTTGCTTTTTGGAGTGCGAGAGTGAGAAAAAGCAGAGTGCCTGTTTGCAAGGCTAGGAAAGAGCAGAGCCCCAGTCTTGCTGTTTATCTGCAATGACTGCCAGGGCAAGTGAGGACCAGCAAGACAATTCCTGCCTAGCACCTTCCTTGGAGGAGAGAGAGTGCAACGTTTCATTTTAGCATTTTGGCGCTCACGAGGGAGACAAACTGCTTTGGCTGTTTGCAAGGCTAGGAAAGAGCAGAGCCCCAGTCTTGCTGTTTATCTGCAATGACTGCCAGGGCAAGTGAGGACCAGCAAGACAATTCCTGCCTAGCACCTTCCTTGGAGGAGAGAGAGTGCAACGTTTCATTTTGCTTTTTGGAGTGCGAGAGTGAGAAAAAGCAGAGTGCCTGTTTGCAAGGCTAGGAAAGAGCAGAGCCCCAGTCTTGCTGTTTATCTGCAATGACTGCCAGGGCAAGTGAGGACCAGCAAGACAATTCCTGCCTAGCACCTTCCTTAGAGGAGAGAGAGTGCAACGTTTCATTTTAGCATTTTGGCGCTCACGAGGGAGACAAAGTGCTTTGGCTGTTTGCGAGGCTAGGAAAGAGCAGAGCCCCACTCTTGCTGTTTATCTGCAATGACTGCCAGGGCAAGTGAGGACCAGCAAGACAATTCCTGCCTAGCACCTTCCTTGGAGGAGAGAGAGTGCAACGTTTCATTTTAGCATTTTGGCGCTCACGAGGGAGACAAACTGCTTTGGCTGTTTGCAAGGCTAGGAAAGAGCAGAGCCCCAGTCTTGCTGTTTATCTGCAATGACTGCCAGGGCAAGTGAGGACCAGCAAGACAATTCCTGCCTAGCACCTTCCTTGGAGGAGAGAGAGTGCAACGTTTCATTTTAGCATTTTGGCGCTCACGAGGGAGACAAACTGCTTTGGCTGTTTGCAAGGCTAGGAAAGAGCAGAGCCCCAGTCTTGCTGTTTATCTGCAATGACTGCCAGGGCAAGTGAGGACCAGCAAGACAATTCCTGCCTAGCACCTTCCTTGGAGGAGAGAGAGTGCAACGTTTCATTTTGCTTTTTGGAGTGCGAGAGTGAGAAAAAGCAGAGTGCCTGTTTGCAAGGCTAGGAAAGAGCAGAGCCCCAGTCTTGCTGTTTATCTGCAATGACTGCCAGGGCAAGTGAGGACCAGCAAGACAATTCCTGCCTAGCACCTTCCTTGGAGGAGAGAGAGTGCAACGTTTCATTTTAGCATTTTGGCGCTCACGAGGGAGACAAACTGCTTTGGCTGTTTGCAAGGCTAGGAAAGAGCAGAGCCCCAGTCTTGCTGTTTATCTGCAATGACTGCCATGGCCAGTGAGGACCAGCAAGACAATTCCTGCCTCGCACCTTCCTTGGAGGAGAGAGAGTGCAACGTTTCATTTTGCTTTTTGGAGTGCGAGAGTGAGAAAAAGCAGAGTGCCTGTTTGCAAGGCTAGGAAAGAGCAGAGCCCCAGTCTTGCTGTTTATCTGCAATGACTGCCAGGGCAAGTGAGGACCAGCAAGACAATTCCTGCCTAGCACCTTCCTTGGAGGAGAGAGAGTGCAACGTTTCATTTTGCTTTTTGGAGTGCGAGAGTGAGAAAAAGCAGAGTGCCTGTTTGCAAGGCTAGGAAAGAGCAGAGCCCCAGTCTTGCTGTTTATCTGCAATGACTGCCAGGGCAAGTGAGGACCAGCAAGACAATTCCTGCCTAGCACCTTCCTTGGAGGAGAGAGAGTGCAACGTTTCATTTTGCTTTTTGGAGTGCGAGAGTGAGAAAAAGCAGAGTGCCTGTTTGCAAGGCTAGGAAAGAGCAGAGCCCGAGTCTTGCTGTTTATCTGCAATGACTGCCAGGGCAAGTGAGGACCAGCAAGACAATTCCTGCCTAGCACCTTCCTTGGAGGAGAGAGAGTGCAACGTTTCATTTTAGCATTTTGGCGCTCACGAGGGAGACAAACTGCTTTGGCTGTTTGCAAGGCTAGGAAAGAGCAGAGCCCCAGTCTTGCTGTTTATCTGCAATGACTGCCAGGGCAAGTGAGGACCAGCAAGACAATTCCTGCCTAGCACCTTCCTTGGAGGAGAGAGAGTGCAACGTTTCATTTTGCTTTTTGGAGCGCGAGAGTGAGAAAAAGTAGAGTGCCTGTTTGCAAGGCTAGGAAAGAGCAGAGCACGAGTCTTGCTGTTTATCTGCAATGACTGCCAGGGCAAGTGAGGACCAGCAAGACAATTCCTGCCTAGCACCTTCCTTGTAGGAGAGAGAGTGCAACGTTTCATTTTGCTTTTTGGAGTGCGAGAGTGAGAAAAAGCAGAGTGCCTGTTTGCAAGGCTAGGAAAGAGCAGAGCCCCAGTCTTGCTGTTTATCTGCAATGACTGCCAGGGCAAGTGAGGACCAGCAAGACAATTCCTGCCTAGCACCTTCCTTGGAGGAGAGAGAGTGCAACGTTTCATTTTAGCATTTTGGCGCTCACGAGGGAGACAAACTGCTTTGGCTGTTTGCAAGGCTAGGAAAGAGCAGAGCCCCAGTCTTGCTGTTTATCTGCAATGACTGCCAGGGCAAGTGAGGACCAGCAAGACAATTCCTGCCTAGCACCTTCCTTGGAGGAGAGAGAGTGCAACGTTTCATTTTAGCATTTTGGCGCTCACGAGGGAGACAAACTGCTTTGGCTGTTTGCAAGGCTAGGAAAGAGCAGAGCCCCAGTCTTGCTGTTTATCTGCAATGACTGCCAGGGCAAGTGAGGACCAGCAAGACAATTCCTGCCTAGCACCTTCCTTGGAGGAGAGAGAGTGCAACGTTTCATTTTAGCATTTTGGCGCTCACGAGGGAGACAAACTGCTTTGGCTGTTTGCAAGGCTAGGAAAGAGCAGAGCCCCAGTCTTGCTGTTTATCTGCAATGACTGCCAGGGCAAGTGAGGACCAGCAAGACAATTCCTGCCTAGCACCTTCCTTGGAGGAGAGAGAGTGCAACGTTTCATTTTGCTTTTTGGAATGCGAGAGTGAGAAAAAGCAGAGTGCCTGTTTGCAAGGCTAGGAAAGAGCAGAGCCCCAGTCTTGCTGTTTATCTGCAATGACTGCCAGGGCAAGTGAGGACCAGCAAGACAATTCCTGCCTAGCACCTTCCTTGGAGGAGAGAGAGTGCAACGTTTCATTTTAGCATTTTGGCGCTCACGAGGGAGACAAAGTGCTTTGGCTGTTTGCAAGGCTAGGAAAGAGCAGAGCCCCAGTCTTGCTGTTTATCTGCAATGACTGCCAGGGCAAGTGAGGACCAGCAAGACAATTCCTGCCTAGCACCTTCCTTGGAGGAGAGAGAGTGCAACGTTTCATTTTGCTTTTTGGAGTGCGAGAGTGAGAAAAAGCAGAGTGCCTGTTTGCAAGGCTAGGAAAGAGCAGAGCCCGAGTCTTGCTGTTTATCTGCAATGACTGCCAGGGCAAGTGAGGACCAGCAAGACAATTCCTGCCTAGCACCTTCCTTGGAGGAGAGAGAGTGCAACGTTTCATTTTAGCATTTTGGCGCTCACGAGGGAGACAAACTGCTTTGGCTGTTTGCAAGGCTAGGAAAGAGCAGAGCCCCAGTCTTGCTGTTTATCTGCAATGACTGCCAGGGCAAGTGAGGACCAGCAAGACAATTCCTGCCTAGCACCTTCCTTGGAGGAGAGAGAGTGCAACGTTTCATTTTGCTTTTTGGAGTGCGAGAGTGAGGAAAAGCAGAGTGCCTGTTTGTAAGGCTAGGAAAGAGCAGAGCCCCAGTCTTGCTGTTTATCTGCAATGACTGCCAGGGCAAGTGAGGACCAGCAAGACAATTCCTGCCTAGCACCTTCCTTGGAGGAGAGAGAGTGCAACGTTTCATTTTGCTTTTTGGAGTGCGAGAGTGAGAAAAAGCAGAGTGCCTGTTTGCAAGGCTAGGAAAGAGCAGAGCCCCAGTCTTGCTGTTTATCTGCAATGACTGCCAGGGCAAGTGAGGACCAGCAAGACAATTCCTGCCTAGCACCTTCCTTGGAGGAGAGAGAGTGCAACGTTTCATTTTAGCATTTTGGCGCTCACGAGGGAGACAATCTGCTTTGGCTGTTTGCAAGGCTAGGAAAGAGCAGAGCCCCAGTCTTGCTGTTTATCTGCAATGACTGCCAGGGCAAGTGAGGACCAGCAAGACAATTCCTGCCTAGCACCTTCCTTGGAGGAGAGAGAGTGCAACGTTTCATTTTAGCATTTTGGCGCTCACGAGGGAGACAAACTGCTTTGGCTGTTTGCAAGGCTAGGAAAGAGCAGAGCCCCAGTCTTGCTGTTTATCTGCAATGACTGCCAGGGCAAGTGAGGACCAGCAAGACAATTCCTGCCTAGCACCTTCCTTGGAGGAGAGAGAGTGCAACGTTTCATTTTAGCATTTTGGCGCTCACGAGGGAGACAAACTGCTTTGGCTGTTTGCAAGGCTAGGAAAGAGCAGAGCCCCAGTCTTGCTGTTTATCTGCAATGACTGCCAGGGCAAGTGAGGACCAGCAAGACAATTCCTGCCTAGCACCTTCCTTGGAGGAGAGAGAGTGCAACGTTTCATTTTAGCATTTTGGCGCTCACGAGGGAGACAAACTGCTTTGGCTGTTTGCAAGGCTAGGAAAGAGCAGAGCCCCAGTCTTGCTGTTTATCTGCAATGACTGCCAGGGCAAGTGAGGACCAGCAAGACAATTCCTGCCTAGCACCTTCCTTGGAGGAGAGAGAGTGCAACGTTTCATTTTGCTTTTTGGAGTGTGAGAGTGAGAAAAAGCAGAGTGCCTGTTTGCAAGGCTAGGAAAGAGCAGAGCCCCAGTCTTGCTGTTTATCTGCAATGACTGCCAGGGCAAGTGAGGACCAGCAAGACAATTCCTGCCTAGCACCTTCCTTAGAGGAGAGAGAGTGCAACGTTTCATTTTAGCATTTTGGCGCTCACGAGGGAGACAAAGTGCTTTGGCTGTTTGCAAGGCTAGGAAAGAGCAGAGCCCCAGTCTTGCTGTTTATCTGCAATGACTGCCAGGGCAAGTGAGGACCAGCAAGACAATTCCTGCCTAGCACCTTCCTTGGAGGAGAGAGAGTGCAACGTTTCATTTTGCTTTTTGGAGTGCGAGAGTGAGAAAAAGCAGAGTGCCTGTTTGCAAGGCTAGGAAAGAGCAGAGCCCGAGTCTTGCTGTTTATCTGCAATGACTGCCAGGGCAAGTGAGGACCAGCAAGACAATTCCTGCCTAGCACCTTCCTTGGAGGAGAGAGAGTGCAACGTTTCATTTTAGCATTTTGGCGCTCAGGAGGGAGACAAACTGCTTTGGCTGTTTGCAAGGCTAGGAAAGAGCAGAGCCCCAGTCTTGCTGTTTATCTGCAATGACTGCCAGGGCAAGTGAGGACCAGCAAGACAATTCCTGCCTAGCACCTTCCTTGGAGGAGAGAGAGTGCAACGTTTCATTTTGCTTTTTGGAGTGCGAGAGTGAGAAAAAGCAGAGTGCCTGTTTGCAAGGCTAGGAAAGAGCAGAGCCCCAGTCTTGCTGTTTATCTGCAATGACTGCCAGGGCAAGTGAGGACCAGCAAGACAATTCCTGCCTAGCACCTTCCTTAGAGGAGAGAGAGTGCAACGTTTCATTTTAGCATTTTGGCGCTCACGAGGGAGACAAACTGCTTTGGCTGTTTGCGAGGCTAGGAAAGAGCAGAGCCCCAGTCTTGCTGTTTATCTTCAATGACTGCCAGGGCAAGTGAGGACCAGCAAGACAATTCCTGCCTAGCACCTTCCTTGGAGGAGAGAGAGTGCAACGTTTCATTTTACCATTTTGGCGCTCACGAGGGAGACAAACTGCTTTGGCTGTTTGCAAGGCTAGGAAAGAGCAGAGCCCCAGTCTTGCTGTTTATCTGCAATGACTGCCAGGGCAAGTGAGGACCAGCAAGACAATTCCTGCCTAGCACCTTCCTTGGAGGAGAGAGAGTGCAACGTTTCATTTTAGCATTTTGGCGCTCACGAGGGAGACAAACTGCTTTGGCTGTTTGCAAGGCTAGGAAAGAGCAGAGCCCCAGTCTTGCTGTTTATCTGCAATGACTGCCAGGGCAAGTGAGGACCAGCAAGACAATTCCTGCCTAGCACCTTCCTTGGAGGAGAGAGAGTGCAACGTTTCATTTAAGCATTTTGGCGCTCACGAGGGAGACAAACTGCTTTGGCTGTTTGCAAGGCTAGGAAGGAGCAGAGCCCCAGTCTTGCTGTTTATCTGCAATGACTGCCAGGGCAAGTGAGGACCAGCAAGACAATTCCTGCCTAGCACCTTCCTTGGAGGAGAGAGAGTGCAACGTTTCATTTTAGCATTTTGGCGCTCACGAGGGAGACAAAGTGCTTTGGCTGTTTGCAAGGCTAGGAAAGAGCAGAGCCCCAGTCTTGCTGTTTATCTGCAATGACTGCCAGGGCAAGTGAGGACCAGCAAGACAATTCCTGCCTAGCACCTTCCTTGGAGGAGAGAGAGTGCAACGTTTCATTTTGCTTTTTGGAGTGCGAGAGTGAGAAAAAGCAGAGTGCCTGTTTGCAAGGCTAGGAAAGAGCAGAGCCCCAGTCTTGCTGTTTATCTGCAATGACTGCCAGGGCAAGTGAGGACCAGCAAGACAATTCCTGCCTAGCACCTTCCTTGGAGGAGAGAGAGTGCAACGTTTCATTTTAGCATTTTGGCGCTCACGAGGGAGACAAACTGCTTTGGCTGTTTGCAAGGCTAGGAAAGAGCTGAGCCCCAGTCTTGCTGTTTATCTGCAATGACTGCCAGGGCAAGTGAGGACCAGCAAGACAATTCCTGCCTAGCACCTTCCTTGGAGGAGAGAGAGTGCAACGTTTCATTTTAGCATTTTGGCGCTCACGAGGGAGACAAACTGCTTTGGCTGTTTGCAAGGCTAGGAAAGAGCAGAGCCCCAGTCTTGCTGTTTATCTGCAATGACTGCCAGGGCAAGTGAGGACCAGCAAGACAATTCCTGCCTAGCACCTTCCTTGGAGGAGAGAGAGTGCAACGTTTCATTTTGCTTTTTGGAGTGCGAGAGTGAGACAAAGTAGAGTGCCTGTTTGCAAGGCTAGGAAAGAGCAGAGCCCCAGTCTTGCTGTTTATCTGCAATGACTGCCAGGGCAAGTGAGGACCAGCAAGACAATTCCTGCCTAGCACCTTCCTTGGAGGAGAGAGAGTGCAACGTTTCATTTTGCTTTTTGGAGTGCGAGAGTGAGAAAAAGCAGAGTGCCTGTTTGCAAGGCTAGGAAAGAGCAGAGCCCCAGTCTTGCTGTTTATCTGCAATGACTGCCAGGGCAAGTGAGGACCAGCAAGACAATTCCTGCCTAGCACCTTCCTTGGAGGAGAGAGAGTGCAACGTTTCATTTTAGCATTTTGGCGCTCACGAGGGAGACAATCTGATTTGGCTGTTTGCAAGGCTAGGAAAGAGCAGAGCCCCAGTCTTGCTGTTTATCTGCAATGACTGCCAGGGCAAGTGAGGACCAGCAAGACAATTCCTGCCTAGCACCTTCCTTGGAGGAGAGAGAGTGCAACGTTTCATTTTAGCATTTTGGCGCTCACGAGGGAGACAAACTGCTTTGGCTGTTTGCAAGGCTAGGAAAGAGCAGAGCCCCAGTCTTGCTGTTTATCTGCAATGACTGCCAGGGCAAGTGAGGACCAGCAAGACAATTCCTGCCTAGCACCTTCCTTGGAGGAGAGAGAGTGCAACGTTTCATTTTAGCATTTTGGCGCTCACGAGGGAGACAAACTGCTTTGGCTGTTTGCAAGGCTAGGAAAGAGCAGAGCCCCAGTCTTGCTGTTTATCTGCAATGACTGCCAGGGCAAGTGAGGACCAGCAAGACAATTCCTGCCTAGCACCTTCCTTGGAGGAGAGAGAGTGCAACGTTTCATTTTAGCATTTTGGCGCTCACGAGGGAGACAAACTGCTTTGGCTGTTTGCAAGGCTAGGAAAGAGCAGAGCCCCAGTCTTGCTGTTTATCTGCAATGACTGCCAGGGCAAGTGAGGACCAGCAAGACAATTCCTGCCTAGCACCTTCCTTGGAGGAGAGAGAGTGCAACGTTTCATTTTAGCATTTTGACGCTCACGAGGGAGACAAACTGCTTTGGCTGTTTGCAAGGCTAGGAAAGAGCAGAGCCCCAGTCTTGCTGTTTATCTGCAATGACTGCCAGGGCAAGTGAGGACCAGCAAGACAATTCCTGCCTAGCACCTTCCTTGGAGGAGAGAGAGTGCAACGTTTCATTTAAGCATTTTGGCGCTCACGAGGGAGACAAACTGCTTTGGCTGTTTGCAAGGCTAGGAAGGAGCAGAGCCCCAGTCTTGCTGTTTATCTGCAATGACTGCCAGGGCAAGTGAGGACCAGCAAGACAATTCCTGCCTAGCACCTTCCTTGGAGGAGAGAGAGTGCAACGTTTCATTTTAGCATTTTGGCGCTCACGAGGGAGACAA
Organism: Phaethon aethereus; assembly: GCF_964289735.1. Taxonomy (NCBI): domain Eukaryota; kingdom Metazoa; phylum Chordata; class Aves; order Phaethontiformes; family Phaethontidae; genus Phaethon; species Phaethon aethereus. The sequence goes on along the minus strand of NW_028113805.1, from coordinate 24,935 downwards.
ACTGCTTTGGCTGTTTCAAGGCTAGGAAAGAGCAGAGCCCCAGTCTTGCTGTTTATCTGCAATGACTGCCAGGGCAAGTGAGGACCAGCAAGACAATTCCTGCCTAGCACCTTCCTTGGAGGAGAGAGAGTGCAACGTTTCATTTTGCTTTTTGGAGTGCGAGAGTGAGAAAAAGCAGAGTGCCTGTTTGCAAGGCTAGGAAAGAGCAGAGCCCCAGTCTTGCTGTTTATCTGCAATGACTGCCAGGGCAAGTGAGGACCAGCAAGACAATTCCTGCCTAGCACCTTCCTTGGAGGAGAGAGAGTGAAACGTTTCATTTTAGCATTTTGGCGCTCACGAGGGAGACAATCTGATTTGGCTGTTTGCAAGGCTAGGAAAGAGCAGAGCCCCAGTCTTGCTGTTTATCTGCAATGACTGCCAGGGCAAGTGAGGACCAGCAAGACAATTCCTGCCTAGCACCTTCCTTGGAGGAGAGAGAGTGCAACGTTTCATTTTAGCATTTTGGCGCTCACGAGGGAGACAAACTGCTTTGGCTGTTTGCAAGGCTAGGAAAGAGCAGAGCCCCAGTCTTGCTGTTTATCTGCAATGACTGCCAGGGCAAGTGAGGACCAGCAAGACAATTCCTGCCTAGCACCTTCCTTGGAGGAGAGAGAGTGCAACGTTTCATTTTGCTTTTTGGAGTGCGAGAGTGAGACAAAGTAGAGTGCCTGTTTGCAAGGCTAGGAAAGAGCAGAGCCCCAGTCTTGCTGTTTATCTGCAATGACTGCCAGGGCAAGTGAGGACCAGCAAGACAATTCCTGCCTAGCACCTTCCTTGGAGGAGAGAGAGTGCAACGTTTCATTTTGCTTTTTGGAGTGCGAGAGTGAGAAAAAGCAGAGTGCCTGTTTGCAAGGCTAGGAAAGAGCAGAGCCCCAGTCTTGCTGTTTATCTGCAATGACTGCCAGGGCAAGTGAGGACCAGCAAGACAATTCCTGCCTAGCACCTTCCTTGGAGGAGAGAGAGTGCAACGTTTCATTTTAGCATTTTGGCGCTCACGAGGGAGACAATCTGCTTTGGCTGTTTGCAAGGCTAGGAAAGAGCAGAGCCCCAGTCTTGCTGTTTATCTGCAATGACTGCCAGGGCAAGTGAGGACCAGCAAGACAATTCCTGCCTAGCACCTTCCTTGGAGGAGAGAGAGTGCAACGTTTCATTTTGCTTTTTGGAGTGCGAGAGTGAGAAAAAGCAAGGTGCCTGTTTGCAAGGCTAGGAAAGAGCAGAGCCCCAGTCTTGCTGTTTATCTGCAATGACTGCCAGGGCAAGTGAGGACCAGCAAGACAATTCCTGCCTAGCACCTTCCTTGGAGGAGAGAGAGTGCAACGTTTCATTTTAGCATTTTGGCGCTCACGAGGGAGACAAACTGCTTTGGCTGTTTGCAAGGCTAGGAAAGAGCAGAGCCCCAGTCTTGCTGTTTATCTGCAATGACTGCCAGGGCAAGTGAGGACCAGCAAGACAATTCCTGCCTAGCACCTTCCTTGGAGGAGAGAGAGTGCAACGTTTCATTTTAGCATTTTGGCGCTCACGAGGGAGACAAACTGCTTTGGCTGTTTGCAAGGCTAGGAAAGAGCAGAGCCCCAGTCTTGCTGTTTATCTGCAATGACTGCCAGGGCAAGTGAGGACCAGCAAGACAATTCCTGCCTAGCACCTTCCTTGGAGGAGAGAGAGTGCAACGTTTCATTTTAGCATTTTGGCGCTCACGAGGGAGACAAACTGCTTTGGCTGTTTGCAAGGCTAGGAAAGAGCAGAGCCCCAGTCTTGCTGTTTATCTGCAATGACTGCCAGGGCAAGTGAGGACCAGCAAGACAATTCCTGCCTAGCACCTTCCTTGGAGGAGAGAGAGTGCAACGTTTCATTTTAGCATTTTGGCGCTCACGAGGGAGACAAACTGCTTTGGCTGTTTGCAAGGCTAGGAAAGAGCAGAGCCCCAGTCTTGCTGTTTATCTGCAATGACTGCCAGGGCAAGTGAGGACCAGCAAGACAATTCCTGCCTAGCACCTTCCTTGGAGGAGAGAGAGTGCAACGTTTCATTTTGCTTTTTGGAGTGCGAGAGTGAGAAAAAGCAGAGTGCCTGTTTGCAAGGCTAGGAAAGAGCAGAGCCCCAGTCTTGCTGTTTATCTGCAATGACTGCCAGGGCAAGTGAGGACCAGCAAGACAATTCCTGCCTAGCACCTTCCTTAGAGGAGAGAGAGTGCAACGTTTCATTTTAGCATTTTGGCGCTCACGAGGGAGACAAACTGCTTTGGCTGTTTGCAAGGCTAGGAAAGAGCAGAGCCCCAGTCTTGCTGTTTATCTGCAATGACTGCCAGGGCAAGTGAGGACCAGCAAGACAATTCCTGCCTAGCACCTTCCTTGGAGGAGAGAGAGTGCAACGTTTCATTTTGCTTTTTGGAGTGCGAGAGTGAGAAAAAGCAGAGTGCCTCTTTGCAAGGCTAGGAAAGAGCAGAGCCCGAGTCTTGCTGTTTATCTGCAATGACTGCCAGGGCAAGTGAGGACCAGCAAGACAATTCCTGCCTAGCACCTTCCTTGGAGGAGAGAGAGTGCAACGTTTCATTTTAGCATTTTGGCGCTCACGAGGGAGACAAACTGCTTTGGCTGTTTGCAAGGCTAGGAAAGAGCAGAGCCCCAGTCTTGCTGTTTATCTGCAATGACTGCCAGGGCAAGTGAGGACCAGCAAGACAATTCCTGCCTAGCACCTTCCTTGGAGGAGAGAGAGTGCAACGTTTCATTTTGCTTTTTGGAGTGCGAGAGTGAGAAAAAGCAGAGTGCCTGTTTGCAAGGCTAGGAAAGAGCAGAGCCCCAGTCTTGCTGTTTATCTGCAATGACTGCCAGGGCAAGTGAGGACCAGCAAGACAATTCCTGCCTAGCACCTTCCTTGGAGGAGAGAGAGTGCAACGTTTCATTTTAGCATTTTGGCGCTCACGAGGGAGACAATCTGCTTTGGCTGTTTGCAAGGCTAGGAAAGAGCAGAGCCCCAGTCTTGCTGTTTATCTGCAATGACTGCCAGGGCAAGTGAGGACCAGCAAGACAATTCCTGCCTAGCACCTTCCTTGGAGGAGAGAGAGTGCAACGTTTCATTTTGCTTTTTGGAGTGCGAGAGTGAGAAAAAGCAGAGTGCCTGTTTGCAAGGCTAGGAAAGAGCAGAGCCCCAGTCTTGCTGTTTATCTGCAATGACTGCCAGGGCAAGTGAGGACCAGCAAGACAATTCCTGCCTAGCACCTTCCTTAGAGGAGAGAGAGTGCAACGTTTCATTTTAGCATTTTGGCGCTCACGAGGGAGACAAAGTGCTTTGGCTGTTTGCAAGGCTAGGAAAGAGCAGAGCCCCAGTCTTGCTGTTTATCTGCAATGACTGCCAGGGCAAGTGAGGACCAGCAAGACAATTCCTGCCTAGCACCTTCCTTGGAGGAGAGAGAGTGCAACGTTTCATTTTGCTTTTTGGAGTGCGAGAGTGAGAAAAAGCAGAGTGCCTGTTTGCAAGGCTAGGAAAGAGCAGAGCCCCAGTCTTGCTGCTTATCTGCAATGACTGCCAGGGCAAGTGAGGACCAGCAAGACAATTCCTGCCTAGCACCTTCCTTGGAGGAGAGAGACTGCAACGTTTCATTTTAGCATTTTGGCGCTCACGAGGGAGACAAACTGCTTTGGCTGTTTGCAAGGCTAGGAAAGAGCAGAGCCCCAGTCTTGCTGTTTATCTGCAATGACTGCCAGGGCAAGTGAGGACCAGCAAGACAATTCCTGCCTAGCACCTTCCTTGGAGGAGAGAGAGTGCAACGTTTCATTTTAGCATTTTGGCGCTCACGAGGGAGACAAACTGCTTTGGCTGTTTGCAAGGCTAGGAAAGAGCAGAGCCCCAGTCTTGCTGTTTATCTGCAATGACTGCCAGGGCAAGTGAGGACCAGCAAGACAATTCCTGCCTAGCACCTTCCTTGGAGGAGAGAGAGTGCAACGTTTCATTTTAGCATTTTGGCGCTCACGAGGGAGACAAACTGCTTTGGCTGTTTGCAAGGCTAGGAAAGAGCAGAGCCCCAGTCTTGCTGTTTATCTGCAATGACTGCCAGGGCAAGTGAGGACCAGCAAGACAATTCCTGCCTAGCACCTTCCTTGGAGGAGAGAGAGTGCAACGTTTCATTTTGCTTTTTGGAGTGCGAGAGTGAGAAAAAGCAGAGTGCCTGTTTGCAAGGCTAGGAAAGAGCAGAGCCCCAGTCTTGCTGTTTATCTGCAATGACTGCCAGGGCAAGTGAGGACCAGCAAGACAATTCCTGCCTAGCACCTTCCTTAGAGGAGAGAGAGTGCAACGTTTCATTTTAGCATTTTGGCGCTCACGAGGGAGACAAACTGCTTTGGCTGTTTGCAAGGCTAGGAAAGAGCAGAGCCCCAGTCTTGCTGTTTATCTGCAATGACTGCCAGGGCAAGTGAGGACCAGCAAGACAATTCCTGCCTAGCACCTTCCTTGGAGGAGAGAGAGTGCAAGGTTTCATTTTAGCATTTTGGCGCTCACGAGGGAGACAAACTGCTTTGGCTGTTTGCAAGGCTAGGAAAGAGCAGAGCCCCAGTCTTGCTGTTTATCTGCAATGACTGCCAGGGCAAGTGAGGACCAGCAAGACAATTCCTGCCTAGCACCTTCCTTGGAGGAGAGAGAGTGCAACGTTTCATTTTAGCATTTTGGCGCTCACGAGGGAGACAAACTGCTTTGGCTGTTTGCAAGGCTAGGAAAGAGCAGAGCCCCAGTCTTGCTGTTTATCTGCAATGACTGCCAGGGCAAGTGAGGACCAGCAAGACAATTCCTGCCTCGCACCTTCCTTGGAGGAGAGAGAGTGCAACGTTTCATTTTAGCATTTTGGCGCTCACGAGGGAGACAAACTGCTTTGGCTGTTTGCAAGGCTAGGAAAGAGCAGAGCCCCAGTCTTGCTGTTTATCTGCAATGACTGCCAGGGCAAGTGAGGACCAGCAAGACAATTCCTGCCTAGCACCTTCCTTGGAGGAGAGAGAGTGCAACGTTTCATTTTAGCATTTTGGCGCTCACGAGGGAGACAAACTGCTTTGGCTGTTTGCAAGGCTAGGAAAGAGCAGAGCCCCAGTCTTGCTGTTTATCTGCAATGACTGCCAGGGCAAGTGAGGACCAGCAAGACAATTCCTGCCTAGCACCTTCCTTGGAGGAGAGAGAGTGCAACGTTTCATTTTGCTTTTTGGAGTGCGAGAGTGAGAAAAAGCAGAGTGCCTGTTTGCAAGGCTAGGAAAGAGCAGAGCCCCAGTCTTGCTGTTTATCTGCAATGACTGCCAGGGCAAGTGAGGACCAGCAAGACAATTCCTGCCTAGCACCTTCCTTAGAGGAGAGAGAGTGCAACGTTTCATTTTAGCATTTTGGCGCTCACGAGGGAGACAAACTGCTTTGGCTGTTTGCAAGGCTAGGAAAGAGCAGAGCCCCAGTCTTGCTGTTTATCTGCAATGACTGCCAGGGCAAGTGAGGACCAGCAAGACAATTCCTGCCTAGCACCTTCCTTGGAGGAGAGAGAGTGCAACGTTTCATTTTGCTTTTTGGAGTGCGAGAGTGAGAAAAAGCAGAGTGCCTGTTTGCAAGGCTAGGAAAGAGCAGAGCCCCAGTCTTGCTGTTTATCTGCAATGACTGCCAGGGCAAGTGAGGACCAGCAAGACAATTCCTGCCTAGCACCTTCCTTGGAGGAGAGAGAGTGCAACGTTTCATTTTAGCATTTTGGCGCTCACGAGGGAGACAAACTGCTTTGGCTGTTTGCAAGGCTAGGAAAGAGCAGAGCCCCAGTCTTGCTGTTTATCTGCAATGACTGCCAGGGCAAGTGAGGACCAGCAAGACAATTCCTGCCTAGCACCTTCCTTGGAGGAGAGAGAGTGCAACGTTTCATTTTGCTTTTTGGAGTGCGAGAGTGAGAAAAAGCAGAGTGCCTGTTTGCAAGGCTAGGAAAGAGCAGAGCCCCAGTCTTGCTGCTTATCTGCAATGACTGCCAGGGCAAGTGAGGACCAGCAAGACAATTCCTGCCTAGCACCTTCCTTGGAGGAGAGAGAGTGCAACGTTTCATTTTAGCATTTTGGCGCTCACGAGGGAGACAAACTGCTTTGGCTGTTTGCAAGGCTAGGAAAGAGCAGAGCCCCAGTCTTGCTGTTTATCTGCAATGACTGCCAGGGCAAGTGAGGACCAGCAAGACAATTCCTGCCTAGCACCTTCCTTGGAGGAGAGAGAGTGCAACGTTTCATTTTGCTTTTTGGAGTGCGAGAGTGAGAAAAAGTAGAGTGCCTGTTTGCAAGGCTAGGAAAGAGCAGAGCCCCAGTCTTGCTGTTTATCTGCAATGACTGCCAGGGCAAGTGAGGACCAGCAAGACAATTCCTGCCTAGCACCTTCCTTGGAGGAGAGAGAGTGCAACGTTTCATTTTGCTTTTTGGAGTGCGAGAGTGAGAAAAAGCAGAGTGCCTGTTTGCAAGGCTAGGAAAGAGCAGAGCCCCAGTCTTGCTGTTTATCTGCAATGACTGCCAGGGCAAGTGAGGACCAGCAAGACAATTCCTGCCTAGCACCTTCCTTGGAGGAGAGAGAGTGCAACGTTTCATTTTAGCATTTTGGCGCTCACGAGGGAGACAATCTGCTTTGGCTGTTTGCAAGGCTAGGAAAGAGCAGAGCCCCAGTCTTGCTGTTTATCTGCAATGACTGCCAGGGCAAGTGAGGACCAGCAAGACAATTCCTGCCTAGCACCTTCCTTGGAGGAGAGAGAGTGCAACGTTTCATTTTAGCATTTTGGCGCTCACGAGGGAGACAAACTGCTTTGGCTGTTTGCAAGGCTAGGAAAGAGCAGAGCCCCAGTCTTGCTGTTTATCTGCAATGACTGCCAGGGCAAGTGAGGACCAGCAAGACAATTCCTGCCTAGCACCTTCCTTGGAGGAGAGAGAGTGCAACGTTTCATTTTAGCATTTTGGCGCTCACGAGGGAGACAAACTGCTTTGGCTGTTTGCAAGGCTAGGAAAGAGCAGAGCCCCAGTCTTGCTGTTTATCTGCAATGACTGCCAGGGCAAGTGAGGACCAGCAAGACAATTCCTGCCTAGCACCTTCCTTGGAGGAGAGAGAGTGCAACGTTTCATTTTAGCATTTTGGCGCTCACGAGGGAGACAAACTGCTTTGGCTGTTTGCAAGGCTAGGAAAGAGCAGAGCCCCAGTCTTGCTGTTTATCTGCAATGACTGCCAGGGCAAGTGAGGACCAGCAAGACAATTCCTGCCTAGCACCTTCCTTGGAGGAGAGAGAGTGCAACGTTTCATTTTAGCATTTTGGCGCTCACGAGGGAGACAAACTGCTTTGGCTGTTTCAAGGCTAGGAAAGAGCAGAGCCCCAGTCTTGCTGTTTATCTGCAATGACTGCCAGGGCAAGTGAGGACCAGCAAGACAATTCCTGCCTAGCACCTTCCTTGGAGGAGAGAGAGTGCAACGTTTCATTTTGCTTTTTGGAGTGCGAGAGTGAGAAAAAGCAGAGTGCCTGTTTGCAAGGCTAGGAAAGAGCAGAGCCCCAGTCTTGCTGTTTATCTGCAATGACTGCCAGGGCAAGTGAGGACCAGCAAGACAATTCCTGCCTAGCACCTTCCTTGGAGGAGAGAGAGTGCAACGTTTCATTTTAGCATTTTGGCGCTCACGAGGGAGACAAACTGCTTTGGCTGTTTGCAAGGCTAGGAAAGAGCAGAGCCACAGTCTTGCTGTTTATCTGCAATGACTGCCAGGGCAAGTGAGGACCAGCAAGACAATTCCTGCCTAGCACCTTCCTTGGAGGAGAGAGAGTGCAACGTTTCATTTTGCTTTTTGGAGTTCGAGAGTGAGAAAAAGCAGAGTGCCTGTTTGCAAGGCTAGGAAAGAGCAGAGCCCCAGTCTTGCTGTTTATCTGCAATGACTGCCAGGGCAAGTGAGGACCAGCAAGACAATTCCTGCCTAGCACCTTCCTTAGAGGAGAGAGAGTGCAACGTTTCATTTTAGCATTTTGGCGCTCACGAGGGAGACAAAGTGCTTTGGCTGTTTGCAAGGCTAGGAAAGAGCAGAGCCCCAGTCTTGCTGTTTATCTGCAATGACTGCCAGGGCAAGTGAGGACCAGCAAGACAATTCCTGCCTAGCACCTTCCTTGGAGGAGAGAGAGTGCAACGTTTCATTTTGCTTTTTGGAGTGCGAGAGTGAGAAAAAGCAGAGTGCCTGTTTGCAAGGCTAGGAAAGAGCAGAGCCCGAGTCTTGCTGTTTATCTGCAATGACTGCCAGGGCAAGTGAGGACCAGCAAGACAATTCCTGCCTAGCACCTTCCTTGGAGGAGAGAGAGTGCAACGTTTCATTTTAGCATTTTGGCGCTCACGAGGGAGACAAAGTGCTTTGGCTGTTTGCAAGGCTAGGAAAGAGCAGAGCCCCAGTCTTGCTGTTTATCTGCAATGACTGCCAGGGCAAGTGAGGACCAGCAAGACAATTCCTGCCTAGCACCTTCCTTGGAGGAGAGAGAGTGCAACGTTTCATTTTGCTTTTTGGAGTGCGAGAGTGGGAAAAAGCAGAGTGCCTGTTTGCAAGGCTAGGAAAGAGCAGAGCCCCAGTCTTGCTGTTTATCTGCAATGACTGCCAGGGCAAGTGAGGACCAGCAAGACAATTCCTGCCTAGCACCTTCCTTGGAGGAGAGAGAGTGCAACGTTTCATTTTAGCATTTTGGCGCTCACGAGGGAGACAAACTGCTTTGGCTGTTTCAAGGCTAGGAAAGAGCAGAGCCCCAGTCTTGCTGTTTATCTGCAATGACTGCCAGGGCAAGTGAGGACCAGCAAGACAATTCCTGCCTAGCACCTTCCTTGGAGGAGAGAGAGTGCAACGTTTCATTTTGCTTTTTGGAGTGCGAGAGTGAGAAAAAGCAGAGTGCCTGTTTGCAAGGCTAGGAAAGAGCAGAGCCCCAGTCTTGCTGTTTATCTGCAATGACTGCCAGGGCAAGTGAGGACCAGCAAGACAATTCCTGCCTAGCACCTTCCTTGGAGGAGAGAGAGTGCAACGTTTCATTTTAGCATTTTGGCGCTCACGAGGGAGACAAACTGCTTTGGCTGTTTGCAAGGCTAGGAAAGAGCAGAGCCACAGTCTTGCTGTTTATCTGCAATGACTGCCAGGGCAAGTGAGGACCAGCAAGACAATTCCTGCCTAGCACCTTCCTTGGAGGAGAGAGAGTGCAACGTTTCATTTTGCTTTTTGGAGTTCGAGAGTGAGAAAAAGCAGAGTGCCTGTTTGCAAGGCTAGGAAAGAGCAGAGCCCCAGTCTTGCTGTTTATCTGCAATGACTGCCAGGGCAAGTGAGGACCAGCAAGACAATTCCTGCCTAGCACCTTCCTTAGAGGAGAGAGAGTGCAACGTTTCATTTTAGCATTTTGGCGCTCACGAGGGAGACAAAGTGCTTTGGCTGTTTGCAAGGCTAGGAAAGAGCAGAGCCCCAGTCTTGCTGTTTATCTGCAATGACTGCCAGGGCAAGTGAGGACCAGCAAGACAATTCCTGCCTAGCACCTTCCTTGGAGGAGAGAGAGTGCAACGTTTCATTTTGCTTTTTGGAGTGCGAGAGTGAGAAAAAGCAGAGTGCCTGTTTGCAAGGCTAGGAAAGAGCAGAGCCCGAGTCTTGCTGTTTATCTGCAATGACTGCCAGGGCAAGTGAGGACCAGCAAGACAATTCCTGCCTAGCACCTTCCTTGGAGGAGAGAGAGTGCAACGTTTCATTTTAGCATTTTGGCGCTCACGAGGGAGACAAAGTGCTTTGGCTGTTTGCAAGGCTAGGAAAGAGCAGAGCCCCAGTCTTGCTGTTTATCTGCAATGACTGCCAGGGCAAGTGAGGACCAGCAAGACAATTCCTGCCTAGCACCTTCCTTGGAGGAGAGAGAGTGCAACGTTTCATTTTGCTTTTTGGAGTGCGAGAGTGGGAAAAAGCAGAGTGCCTGTTTGCAAGGCTAGGAAAGAGCAGAGCCCCAGTCTTGCTGTTTATCTGCAATGACTGCCAGGGCAAGTGAGGACCAGCAAGACAATTCCTGCCTAGCACCTTCCTTGGAGGAGAGAGAGTGCAACGTTTCATTTTAGCATTTTGGCGCTCACGAGGGAGACAAAGTGCTTTGGCTGTTTGCAAGGCTAGGAAAGAGCAGAGCCCCAGTCTTGCTGTTTATCTGCAATGACTGCCAGGGCAAGTGAGGACCAGCAAGACAATTCCTGCCTAGCACCTTCCTTGGAGGAGAGAGAGTGCAACGTTTCATTTTAGCATTTTGGCGCTCACGAGGGAGACAAACTGCTTTGGCTGTTTGCAAGGCTAGGAAAGAGCAGAGCCCCAGTCTTGCTGTTTATCTGCAATGACTGCCAGGGCAAGTGAGGACCAGCAAGACAATTCCTGCCTAGCACCTTCCTTGGAGGAGAGAGAGTGCAACGTTTCATTTTAGCATTTTGGCGCTCACGAGGGAGACAAACTGCTTTGGTTGTTTGCAAGGCTAGGAAAGAGCAGAGCCCCAGTCTTGCTGTTTATCTGCAATGACTGCCAGGGCAAGTGAGGACCAGCACGACAATTCCTGCCTAGCACCTTCCTTGGAGGAGAGAGAGTGCAACGTTTCATTTTAGCATTTTGGCACTCACGAGGGAGACAAACTGCTTTGGCTGTTTGCAAGGCTAGGAAAGAGCAGAGCCCCAGTCTTGCTGTTTATCTGCAATGACTGCCAGGGCAAGTGAGGACCAGCAAGACAATTCCTGCCTAGCACCTTCCTTGGAGGAGAGAGAGTGCAACGTTTCATTTTAGCATTTTGGCGCTCACGAGGGAGACAAACTGCTTTGGCTGTTTGCAAGGCTAGGAAAGAGCAGAGCCCCAGTCTTGCTGTTTATCTGCAATGACTGCCAGGGCAAGTGAGGACCAGCAAGACAATTCCTGCCTAGCACCTTCCTTGGAGGAGAGAGAGTGCAACGTTTCATTTTAGCATTTTGGCGCTCACGAGGGAGACAAACTGCTTTGGCTGTTTGCAAGGCTAGGAAAGAGCAGAGCCCCAGTCTTGCTGTTTATCTGCAATGACTGCCAGGGCAAGTGAGGACCAGCAAGACAATTCCTGCCTAGCACCTTCCTTGGAGGAGAGAGAGTGCAACGTTTCATTTTAGCATTTTGGCGCTCACGAGGGAGACAAACTGCTTTGGTTGTTTGCAAGGCTAGGAAAGAGCAGAGCCCCAGTCTTGCTGTTTATCTGCAATGACTGCCAGGGCAAGTGAGGACCAGCACGACAATTCCTGCCTAGCACCTTCCTTGGAGGAGAGAGAGTGCAACGTTTCATTTTAGCATTTTGGCACTCACGAGGGAGACAAACTGCTTTGGCTGTTTGCAAGGCTAGGAAAGAGCAGAGCCCCAGTCTTGCCTGTTTATCTGCAATGACTGCCAGGGCAAGTGAGGACCAGCAAGACAATTCCTGCCTAGCACCTTCCTTGGAGGAGAGAGAGTGCAACGTTTCATTTTAGCATTTTGGCGCTCACGAGGGAGACAAACTGCTTTGGCTGTTTGCAAGGCTAGGAAAGAGCAGAGCCCAGTCTTGCTGTTTATCTGCAATGACTGCCAGGGCAAGTGAGGACCAGCAAGACAATTCCTGCCTAGCACCTTCCTTGGAGGAGAGAGAGTGCAACGTTTCATTTTAGCATTTTGGCGCTCACGAGGGAGACAAACTGCTTTGGCTGTTTGCAAGGCTAGGAAAGAGCAGTGCCCCAGTCTTGCTGTTTATCTGCAATGACTGCCAGGGCAAGTGAGGACCAGCAAGACAATTCCTGCCTAGCACCTTCCTTGGAGGAGAGAGAGTGCAACGTTTCATTTTAGCATTTTGGCGCTCACGAGGGAGACAAACTGCTTTGGCTGTTTGCAAGGCTAGGAAAGAGCAGAGCCCCAGTCTTGCTGTTTATCTGCAATGACTGCCAGGGCAAGTGAGGACCAGCAAGACAATTCCTGCCTAGCACCTTCCTTGGAGGAGAGAGAGTGCAACGTTTCATTTTGCTTTTTGGAGTGCGAGAGTGAGAAAAAGCAGATTGCCTGTTTGCAAGGCTAGGAAAGAGCAGAGCCCCAGGCTTGCTGTTTATCTGCAATGACTGCCAGGGCAAGTGAGGACCAGCAAGACAATTCATGCCTAGCACCTTCCTTGGAGGAGAGAGAGTGCAACGTTTCATTTTGCTTTTTGGAGTGCGAGAGTGAGAAAAAGCAAGGTGCCTGTTTGCAAGGCTAGGAAAGAGCAGAGCCCCAGTCTTGCTGTTTATCTGCAATGACTGCCAGGGCAAGTGAGGACCAGCAAGACAATTCCTGCCTAGCACCTTCCTTGGAGGAGAGAGAGTGCAACGTTTCATTTTAGCATTTTGGCGCTCACGAGGGAGACAAACTGCTTTGGCTGTTTGCAAGGCTAGGAAAGAGCAGAGCCCCAGTCTTGCTGTTTATCTGCAATGACTGCCAGGGCAAGTGAGGACCAGCAAGACAATTCCTGCCTAGCACCTTCCTTGGAGGAGAGAGAGTGCAACGTTTCATTTTAGCATTTTGGCGCTCACGAGGGAGACAAACTGCTTTGGCTGTTTGCAAGGCTAGGAAAGAGCAGAGCCCCAGTCTTGCTGTTTATCTGCAATGACTGCCAGGGCAAGTGAGGACCAGCAAGACAATTCCTGCCTAGCACCTTCCTTGGAGGAGAGAGAGTGCAACGTTTCATTTTAGCATTTTGGCGCTCACGAGGGAGACAAACTGCTTTGGCTGTTTGCAAGGCTAGGAAAGAGCAGAGCCCCAGTCTTGCTGTTTATCTGCAATGACTGCCAGGGCAAGTGAGGACCAGCAAGACAATTCCTGCCTAGCACCTTCCTTGGAGGAGAGAGAGTGCAACGTTTCATTTTAGCATTTTGGCGCTCACGAGGGAGACAAACTCCTTTGGCTGTTTGCAAGGTTAGGAAAGAGCAGAGCCCCAGTCTTGCTGTTTATCTGCAATGACTGCCAGGGCAAGTGAGGACCAGCAAGACAATTCCTGCCTAGCACCTTCCTTGGAGGAGAGAGAGTGCAACGTTTCATTTTAGCATTTTGGCGCTCACGAGGGAGACAAAGTGCTTTGGCTGTTTGCAAGGCTAGGAAAGAGCAGAGCCCCAGTCTTGCTGTTTATCTGCAATGACTGCCAGGGCAAGTGAGGACCAGCAAGACAATTCCTGCCTAGCACCTTCCTTGGAGGAGAGAGAGTGCAACGTTTCATTTTGCTTTTTGGAGTGCGAGAGTGAGAAAAAGCAGAGTGCCTGTTTGCAAGGCTAGGAAATTGCAGAGCCCGAGTCTTGCTGTTTATCTGCAATGACTGCCAGGGCAAGTGAGGACCAGCAAGACAATTCCTGCCTAGCACCTTCCTTGGAGGAGAGAGAGTGCAACGTTTCATTTTAGCATTTTGGCGCTCACGAGGGAGACAAACTGCTTTGGCTGTTTGCAAGGCTAGGAAAGAGCAGAGCCCCAGTCTTGCTGTTTATCTGCAATGACTGCCAGGGCAAGTGAGGACCAGCAAGACAATTCCTGCCTAGCACCTTCCTTGGAGGAGAGAGAGTGCAACGTTTCATTTTGCTTTTTGGAGTGCGAGAGTGAGAAAAAGCAAGGTGCCTGTTTGCAAGGCTAGGAAAGAGCAGAGCCCCAGTCTTGCTGTTTATCTGCAATGACTGCCAGGGCAAGTGAGGACCAGCAAGACAATTCCTGCCTAGCACCTTCCTTGGAGGAGAGAGAGTGCAACGTTTCAATTTGCTTTTTGGAGTGCGAGAGTGAGAAAAAGCAGAGTGCTTGTTTGCAAGGCTAGGAATAAGCAGAGCCCCAGTCTTGCTGTTTATCTGCAATGACTGCCAGGGCAAGTGAGGACCAGCAAGACAATTCCTGCCTAGCACCTTCCTTGGAGGAGAGAGAGGGCAACGTTTCATTTTAGCATTTTGGCGCTCACGAGGGAGACAAACTGCTTTGGCTGTTTGCAAGGCTAGGAAAGAGCAGAGCCCCAGTCTTGCTGTTTATCTGCAATGACTGCCAGGGCAAGTGAGGACCAGCAAGACAATTCCTGCCTAGCACCTTCCTTGGAGGAGAGAGAGTGCAACGTTTCATTTTAGCATTTTGGCGCTCACGAGGGAGACAAACTGCTTTGGCTGTTTGCAAGGCTAGGAAAGAGCAGAGCCCCAGTCTTGCTGTTTATCTGCAATGACTGCCAGGGCAAGTGAGGACCAGCAAGACAATTCCTGCCTAGCACCTTCCTTGGAGGAGAGAGAGTGCAACGTTTCATTTTGCTTTTTGGAGTGCGAGAGTGAGAAAAAGCAGAGTGCCTGTTTGCAAGGCTAGGAAATTGCAGAGCCCGAGTCTTGCTGTTTATCTGCAATGACTGCCAGGGCAAGTGAGGACCAGCAAGACAATTCCTGCCTAGCACCTTCCTTGGAGGAGAGAGAGTGCAACGTTTCATTTTAGCATTTTGGTGCTCACGAGGGAGACAAACTGCTTTGGCTGTTTGCAAGGCTAGGAAAGAGCAGAGCCCCAGTCTTGCTGTTTATCTGCAATGACTGCCAGGGCAAGTGAGGACCAGCAAGACAATTCCTGCCTAGCACCTTCCTTGGAGGAGAGAGAGTGCAACGTTTCATTTTAGCATTTTGGCGCTCACGAGGGAGACAAACTGCTTTGGCTGTTTGCAAGGCTAGGAAAGAGCAGAGCCCCAGTCTTGCTGTTTATCTGCAATGACTGCCAGGGCAAGTGAGGACCAGCAAGACAATTCCTGCCTAGCACCTTCCTTGGAGGAGAGAGAGTGCAACGTTTCATTTTGCTTTTTGGAGTGCGAGAGTGAGAAAAAGCAGAGTGCCTGTTTGCAAGGCTAGGAAAGAGCAGAGCCCCAGTCTTGCTGTTTATCTGCAATGACTGCCAGGGCAAGTGAGGACCAGCAAGACAATTCCTGCCTAGCACCTTCCTTGGAGGAGAGAGAGTGCAACGTTTCAATTTGCTTTTTGGAGTGCGAGAGTGAGAAAAAGCAGAGTTCCTGTTTGCAAGGCTAGGAAAGAGCAGAGCCCCAGTCTTGCTGTTTATCTGCAATGACTGCCAGGGCAAGTGAGGACCAGCAAGACAATTCCTGCCTAGCACCTTCCTTGGAGGAGAGAGAGTGCAACGTTTCATTTTAGCATTTTGGCGCTCACGAGGGAGACAAACTGCTTTGGCTGTTTGCAAGGCTAGGAAAGAGCAGAGCCCCAGTCTTGCTGTTTATCTGCAATGACTGCCAGGGCAAGTGAGGACCAGCAAGACAATTCCTGCCTAGCACCTTCCTTGGAGGAGAGAGAGTGCAACGTTTCATTTTAGCATTTTGGCGCTCACGAGGGAGACAAACTGCTTTGGCTGTTTGCAAGGCTAGGAAAGAGCAGAGCCCCAGTCTTGCTGTTTATCTGCAATGACTGCCAGGGCAAGTGAGGACCAGCAAGACAATTCCTGCCTAGCACCTTCCTTGGAGGAGAGAGAGGGCAACGTTTCATTTTAGCATTTTGGCGCTCACGAGGGAGACAAACTGCTTTGGCTGTTTGCAAGGCTAGGAAAGAGCAGAGCCCCAGTCTTGCTGTTTATCTGCAATGACTGCCAGGGCAAGTGAGGACCAGCAAGACAATTCCTGCCTAGCACCTTCCTTGGAGGAGAGAGAGGGCAACGTTTCATTTTAGCATTTTGGCGCTCACGAGGGAGACAAACTGCTTTGGCTGTTTGCAAGGCTAGGAAAGAGCAGAGCCCCAGTCTTGCTGTTTATCTGCAATGACTGCCAGGGCAAGTGAGGACCAGCAAGACAATTCCTGCCTAGCACCTTCCTTGGAGGAGAGAGAGTGCAACGTTTCATTTTAGCATTTTGGCGCTCACGAGGGAGACAAACTGCTTTGGCTGTTTGCAAGGCTAGGAAAGAGCAGAGCCCCAGTCTTGCTGTTTATCTGCAATGACTGCCAGGGCAAGTGAGGACCAGCAAGACAATTCCTGCCTAGCACCTTCCTTGGAGGAGAGAGAGTGCAACGTTTCATTTTGCTTTTTGGAGTGCGAGAGTGAGAAAAAGCAGAGTGCCTGTTTGCAAGGCTAGGAAATTGCAGAGCCCGAGTCTTGCTGTTTATCTGCAATGACTGCCAGGGCAAGTGAGGACCAGCAAGACAATTCCTGCCTAGCACCTTCCTTGGAGGAGAGAGAGTGCAACGTTTCATTTTAGCATTTTGGCGCTCACGAGGGAGACAAACTGCTTTGGCTGTTTGCAAGGCTAGGAAAGAGCAGAGCCCCAGTCTTGCTGTTTATCTGCAATGACTGCCAGGGCAAGTGAGGACCAGCAAGACAATTCCTGCCTAGCACCTTCCTTGGACGAGAGAGAGTGCAACGTTTCATTTTAGCATTTTGGCGCTCACGAGGGAGACAAAGTGCTTTGGCTGTTTGCAAGGCTAGGAAAGAGCAGAGCCCCAGTCTTGCTGTTTATCTGCAATGACTGCCAGGGCAAGTGAGGACCAGCAAGACAATTCCTGCCTAGCACCTTCCTTGGAGGAGAGAGAGTGCAACGTTTCATTTTGCTTTTTGGAGTGCGAGAGTGAGAAAAAGCAGAGTGCCTGTTTGCAAGGCTAGGAAAGAGCAGAGCCCCAGTCTTGCTGTTTATCTGCAATGACTGCCATGGCCAGTGAGGACCAGCAAGACAATTCCTGCCTAGCACCTTCCTTGGAGGAGAGAGAGTGCAACGTTTCATTTTGCTTTTTGGAGTGCGAGAGTGAGAAAAAGCAGAGTGCCTGTTTGCAAGGCTAGGAAAGAGCAGAGCCCCAGTCTTGCTGTTTATCTGCAATGACTGCCAGGGCAAGTGAGGACCAGCAAGACAATTCCTGCCTAGCACCTTCCTTGGAGGAGAGAGAGTGCAACGTTTCAATTTGCTTTTTGGAGTGCGAGAGTGAGAAAAAGCAGAGTTCCTGTTTGCAAGGCTAGGAAAGAGCAGAGCCCCAGTCTTGCTGTTTATCTGCAATGACTGCCAGGGCAAGTGAGGACCAGCAAGACAATTCCTGCCTAGCACCTTCCTTGGAGGAGAGAGAGTGCAACGTTTCATTTTAGCATTTTGGCGCTCACGAGGGAGACAAACTGCTTTGGCTGTTTGCAAGGCTAGGAAAGAGCAGAGCCCCAGTCTTGCTGTTTATCTGCAATGACTGCCAGGGCAAGTGAGGACCAGCAAGACAATTCCTGCCTAGCACCTTCCTTGGAGGAGAGAGAGTGCAACGTTTCATTTTAGCATTTTGGCGCTCACGAGGGAGACAAACTGCTTTGGCTGTTTGCAAGGCTAGGAAAGAGCAGAGCCCCAGTCTTGCTGTTTATCTGCAATGACTGCCAGGGCAAGTGAGGACCAGCAAGACAATTCCTGCCTAGCACCTTCCTTGGAGGAGAGAGAGTGCAACGTTTCATTTTAGCATTTTGGCGCTCACGAGGGAGACAAACTGCTTTGGCTGTTTGCAAGGCTAGGAAAGAGCAGAGCCCCAGTCTTGCTGTTTATCTGCAATGACTGCCAGGGCAAGTGAGGACCAGCAAGACAATTCCTGCCTAGCACCTTCCTTGGAGGAGAGAGAGTGCAACGTTTCATTTTAGCATTTTGGCGCTCACGAGGGAGACAAAGTGCTTTGGCTGTTTGCAAGGCTAGGAAAGAGCAGAGCCCCAGTCTTGCTGTTTATCTGCAATGACTGCCATGGCCAGTGAGGACCAGCAAGACAATTCCTGCCTAGCACCTTCCTTGGAGGAGAGAGAGTGCAACGTTTCATTTTAGCATTTTGGCGCTCACGAGGGAGACAAACTGCTTTGGCTGTTTGCAAGGCTAGGAAAGAGCAGAGCCCCAGTCTTGCTGTTTATCTGCAATGACTGCCAGGGCAAGTGAGGACCAGCAAGACAATTCCTGCCTAGCACCTTCCTTGGAGGAGAGAGAGTGCAACGTTTCATTTTGCTTTTTGGAGTGCGAGAGTGAGAAAATGCAAAGTGCCTGTTTGCAAGGCTAGGAAAGAGCAGAGCCCCAGTCTTGCTGTTTATCTGCAATGACTGCCAGGGCAAGTGAGGACCAGCAAGACAATTCCTGCCTAGCACCTTCCTTGGAGGAGAGAGAGTGCAACGTTTCAATTTGCTTTTTGGAGTGCGAGAGTGAGAAAAAGCAGAGTGCCTGTTTGCAAGGCTAGGAAAGAGCAGAGCCCCAGTCTTGCTGTTTATCTGCAATGACTGCCAGGGCAAGTGAGGACCAGCAAGACAATTCCTGCCTAGCACCTTCCTTGGAGGAGAGAGAGTGCAACGTTTCATTTTAGCATTTTGGCGCTCACGAGGGAGACAAACTGCTTTGGCTGTTTGCAAGGCTAGGAAAGAGCAGAGCCCCAGTCTTGCTGTTTATCTGCAATGACTGCCAGGGCAAGTGAGGACCAGCAAGACAATTCCTGCCTAGCACCTTCCTTGGAGGAGAGAGAGTGCAACGTTTCATTTTAGCATTTTGGCGCTCATGAGGGAGACAAACTGCTTTGGCTGTTTGCAAGGCTAGGAAAGAGCAGAGCCCCAGTCTTGCTGTTTATCTGCAATGACTGCCAGGGCAAGTGAGGACCAGCAAGACAATTCCTGCCTAGCACCTTCCTTGGAGGAGAGAGAGTGCAACGTTTCATTTTAGCATTTTGGCGCTCACGAGGGAGACAAACTGCTTTGGCTGTTTGCAAGGCTAGGAAAGAGCAGAGCCCCAGTCTTGCTGTTTATCTGCAATGACTGCCAGGGCAAGTGAGGACCAGCAAGACAATTCCTGCCTAGCACCTTCCTTGGAGGAGAGAGAGTGCAACGTTTCATTTTAGCATTTTGGCGCTCACGAGGGAGACAAAGTGCTTTGGCTGTTTGCAAGGCTAGGAAAGAGCAGAGCCCCAGTCTTGCTGTTTATCTGCAATGACTGCCAGGGCAAGTGAGGACCAGCAAGACAATTCCTGCCTAGCACCTTCCTTGGAGGAGAGAGAGTGCAACGTTTCATTTTGCTTTTTGGAGTGCGAGAGTGAGAAAAAGCAGATTGCCTGTTTGCAAGGCTAGGAAAGAGCAGAGCCCCAGGCTTGCTGTTTATCTGCAATGACTGCCAGGGCAAGTGAGGACCAGCAAGACAATTCATGCCTAGCACCTTCCTTGGAGGAGAGAGAGTGCAACGTTTCATTTTGCTTTTTGGAGTGCGAGAGTGAGAAAAAGCAAGGTGCCTGTTTGCAAGGCTAGGAAAGAGCAGAGCCCCAGTCTTGCTGTTTATCTGCAATGACTGCCAGGGCAAGTGAGGACCAGCAAGACAATTCCTGCCTAGCACCTTCCTTGGAGGAGAGAGAGTGCAACGTTTCATTTTAGCATTTTGGCGCTCACGAGGGAGACAAACTGCTTTGGCTGTTTGCAAGGCTAGGAAAGAGCAGAGCCCCAGTCTTGCTGTTTATCTGCAATGACTGCCAGGGCAAGTGAGGACCAGCAAGACAATTCCTGCCTAGCACCTTCCTTGGAGGAGAGAGAGTGCAACGTTTCATTTTAGCATTTTGGCGCTCACGAGGGAGACAAACTGCTTTGGCTGTTTGCAAGGCTAGGAAAGAGCAGAGCCCCAGTCTTGCTGTTTATCTGCAATGACTGCCAGGGCAAGTGAGGACCAGCAAGACAATTCCTGCCTAGCACCTTCCTTGGAGGAGAGAGAGTGCAACGTTTCATTTTAGCATTTTGGCGCTCACGAGGGAGACAAACTCCTTTGGCTGTTTGCAAGGTTAGGAAAGAGCAGAGCCCCAGTCTTGCTGTTTATCTGCAATGACTGCCAGGGCAAGTGAGGACCAGCAAGACAATTCCTGCCTAGCACCTTCCTTGGAGGAGAGAGAGTGCAACGTTTCATTTTAGCATTTTGGCGCTCACGAGGGAGACAAAGTGCTTTGGCTGTTTGCAAGGCTAGGAAAGAGAAGAGCCCCAGTCTTGCTGTTTATCTGCAATGACTGCCAGGGCAAGTGAGGACCAGCAAGACAATTCCTGCCTAGCACCTTCCTTGGAGGAGAGAGAGTGCAACGTTTCATTTTGCTTTTTGGAGTGCGAGAGTGAGAAAAAGCAGAGTGCCTGTTTGCAAGGCTAGGAAATTGCAAAGCCCGAGTCTTGCTGTTTATCTGCAATGACTGCCAGGGCAAGTGAGGACCAGCAAGACAATTCCTGCCTAGCACCTTCCTTGGAGGAGAGAGAGTGCAACGTTTCATTTTAGCATTTTGGCGCTCACGAGGGAGACAAACTGCTTTGGCTGTTTGCAAGGCTAGGAAAGAGCAGAGCCCCAGTCTTGCTGTTTATCTGCAATGACTGCCAGGGCAAGTGAGGACCAGCAAGACAATTCCTGCCTAGCACCTTCCTTGGAGGAGAGAGAGTGCAACGTTTCATTTTAGCATTTTGGCGCTCACGAGGGAGACAAACTGCTTTGGCTGTTTGCAAGGCTAGGAAAGAGCAGAGCCCCAGTCTTGCTGTTTATCTGCAATGACTGCCAGGGCAAGTGAGGACCAGCAAGACAATTCCTGCCTAGCACCTTCCTTGGAGGAGAGAGAGTGCAACGTTTCATTTTAGCATTTTGGCGCTCACGAGGGAGACAAACTGCTTTGGCTGTTTGCAAGGCTAGGAAAGAGCAGAGCCCCAGTCTTGCTGTTTATCTGCAATGACTGCCAGGGCAAGTGAGGACCAGCAAGACAATTCCTGCCTAGCACCTTCCTTGGAGGAGAGAGAGTGCAACGTTTCATTTTAGCATTTTGGCGCTCACGAGGGAGACAAAGTGCTTTGGCTGTTTGCAAGGCTAGGAAAGAGCAGAGCCCCAGTCTTGCTGTTTATCTGCAATGACTGCCAGGGCAAGTGAGGACCAGCAAGACAATTCCTGCCTAGCACCTTCCTTGGAGGAGAGAGAGTGCAACGTTTCATTTTGCTTTTTGGAGTGCGAGAGTGAGAAAAAGCAGAGTGCCTGTTTGCAAGGCTAGGAAATTGCAGAGCCCGAGTCTTGCTGTTTATCTGCAATGACTGCCAGGGCAAGTGAGGACCAGCAAGACAATTCCTGCCTAGCACCTTCCTTGGAGGAGAGAGAGTGCAACGTTTCATTTTAGCATTTTGGCGCTCACGAGGGAGACAAACTGCTTTGGCTGTTTGCAAGGCTAGGAAAGAGCAGAGCCCCAGTCTTGCTGTTTATCTGCAATGACTGCCAGGGCAAGTGAGGACCAGCAAGACAATTCCTGCCTAGCACCTTCCTTGGAGGAGAGAGAGTGCAACGTTTCATTTTGCTTTTTGGAGTGCGAGAGTGAGAAAAAGCAGAGTGCCTGTTTGCAAGGCTAGGAAAGAGCAGAGCCCCAGTCTTGCTGTTTATCTGCAATGACTGCCATGGCCAGTGAGGACCAGCAAGACAATTCCTGCCTAGCACCTTCCTTGGAGGAGAGAGAGTGCAACGTTTCATTTTAGCATTTTGGCGCTCACGAGGGAGACAAAGTGCTTTGGCTGTTTGCAAGGCTAGGAAAGAGCAGAGCCCCAGTCTTGCTGTTTATCTGCAATGACTGCCAGGGCAAGTGAGGACCAGCAAGACAATTCCTGCCTAGCACCTTCCTTGGAGGAGAGAGAGTGCAACGTTTCATTTTGCTTTTTGGAGTGCGAGAGTGAGAAAATGCAAGGTGCCTGTTTGCAAGGCTAGGAAAGAGCAGAGCCCCAGTCTTGCTGTTTATCTGCAATGACTGCCAGGGCAAGTGAGGACCAGCAAGACAATTCCTGCCTAGCACCTTCCTTGGAGGAGAGAGAGTGCAACGTTTCAATTTGCTTTTTGGAGTGCGAGAGTGAGAAAAAGCAGAGTGCCTGTTTGCAAGGCTAGGAAAGAGCAGAGCCCCAGTCTTGCTGTTTATCTGCAATGACTGCCAGGGCAAGTGAGGACCAGCAAGACAATTCCTGCCTAGCACCTTCCTTGGAGGAGAGAGAGTGCAACGTTTCATTTTAGCATTTTGGCGCTCACGAGGGAGACAAACTGCTTTGGCTGTTTGCAAGGCTAGGAAAGAGCAGAGCCCCAGTCTTGCTGTTTATCTGCAATGACTGCCAGGGCAAGTGAGGACCAGCAAGACAATTCCTGCCTAGCACCTTCCTTGGAGGAGAGAGAGTGCAACGTTTCATTTTAGCATTTTGGCGCTCATGAGGGAGACAAACTGCTTTGGCTGTTTGCAAGGCTAGGAAAGAGCAGAGCCCCAGTCTTGCTGTTTATCTGCAATGACTGCCAGGGCAAGTGAGGACCAGCAAGACAATTCCTGCCTAGCACCTTCCTTGGAGGAGAGAGAGTGCAACGTTTCATTTTAGCATTTTGGCGCTCACGAGGGAGACAAACTGCTTTGGCTGTTTGCAAGGCTAGGAAAGAGCAGAGCCCCAGTCTTGCTGTTTATCTGCAATGACTGCCAGGGCAAGTGAGGACCAGCAAGACAATTCCTGCCTAGCACCTTCCTTGGAGGAGAGAGAGTGCAACGTTTCATTTTAGCATTTTGGCGCTCACGAGGGAGACAAACTGCTTTGGCTGTTTGCAAGGCTAGGAAAGAGCAGAGCCCCAGTCTTGCTGTTTATCTGCAATGACTGCCAGGGCAAGTGAGGACCAGCAAGACAATTCCTGCCTAGCACCTTCCTTGGAGGAGAGAGAGTGCAACGTTTCATTTTGCTTTTTGGAGTGCGAGAGTGAGAAAAAGCAGAGTGCCTGTTTGCAAGGCTAGGAAAGAGCAGAGCCCCAGTCTTGCTGTTTATCTGCAATGACTGCCAGGGCAAGTGAGGACCAGCAAGACAATTCCTGCCTAGCACCTTCCTTGGAGGAGAGAGAGTGCAACGTTTCATTTTGCTTTTTGGAGTGCGAGAGTGAGAAAAAGCAAGGTGCCTGTTTGCAAGGCTAGGAAAGAGCAGAGCCCCAGTCTTGCTGTTTATCTGCAATGACTGCCAGGGCAAGTGAGGACCAGCAAGACAATTCCTGCCTAGCACCTTCCTTGGAGGAGAGAGAGTGCAACGTTTCATTTTAGCATTTTGGCGCTCACGAGGGAGACAAACTGCTTTGGCTGTTTGCAAGGCTAGGAAAGAGCAGAGCCCCAGTCTTGCTGTTTATCTGCAATGACTGCCAGGGCAAGTGAGGACCAGCAAGACAATTCCTGCCTAGCACCTTCCTTGGAGGAGAGAGAGTGCAACGTTTCATTTTAGCATTTTGGCGCTCACGAGGGAGACAAACTGCTTTGGCTGTTTGCAAGGCTAGGAAAGAGCAGAGCCCCAGTCTTGCTGTTTATCTGCAATGACTGCCAGGGCAAGTGAGGACCAGCAAGACAATTCCTGCCTAGCACCTTCCTTGGAGGAGAGAGAGTGCAACGTTTCATTTTAGCATTTTGGCGCTCACGAGGGAGACAAACTGCTTTGGCTGTTTGCAAGGCTAGGAAAGAGCAGAGCCCCAGTCTTGCTGTTTATCTGCAATGACTGCCAGGGCAAGTGAGGACCAGCAAGACAATTCCTGCCTAGCACCTTCCTTGGAGGAGAGAGAGTGCAACGTTTCATTTTAGCATTTTGGCGCTCACGAGGGAGACAAACTCCTTTGGCTGTTTGCAAGGTTAGGAAAGAGCAGAGCCCCAGTCTTGCTGTTTATCTGCAATGACTGCCAGGGCAAGTGAGGACCAGCAAGACAATTCCTGCCTAGCACCTTCCTTGGAGGAGAGAGAGTGCAACGTTTCATTTTAGCATTTTGGCGCTCACGAGGGAGACAAAGTGCTTTGGCTGTTTGCAAGGCTAGGAAAGAGCAGAGCCCCAGTCTTGCTGTTTATCTGCAATGACTGCCAGGGCAAGTGAGGACCAGCAAGACAATTCCTGCCTAGCACCTTCCTTGGAGGAGAGAGAGTGCAACGTTTCATTTTGCTTTTTGGAGTGCGAGAGTGAGAAAAAGCAGAGTGCCTGTTTGCAAGGCTAGGAAAGAGCAGAGCCCGAGTCTTGCTGTTTATCTGCAATGACTGCCAGGGCAAGTGAGGACCAGCAAGACAATTCCTGCCTAGCACCTTCCTTGGAGGAGAGAGAGTGCAACGTTTCATTTTAGCATTTTGGCGCTCACGAGGGAGACAAACTGCTTTGGCTGTTTGCAAGGCTAGGAAAGAGCAGAGCCCCAGTCTTGCTGTTTATCTGCAATGACTGCCAGGGCAAGTGAGGACCAGCAAGACAATTCCTGCCTAGCACCTTCCTTGGAGGAGAGAGAGTGCAACGTTTCATTTTAGCATTTTGGCGCTCACGAGGGAGACAAACTGCTTTGGCTGTTTGCAAGGCTAGGAAAGAGCAGAGCCCCAGTCTTGCTGTTTATCTGCAATGACTGCCAGGGCAAGTGAGGACCAGCAAGACAATTCCTGCCTAGAACCTTCCTTGGAGGAGAGAGAGTGCAACGTTTCATTTTAGCATTTTGGCGCTCACGAGCGACACAAACTGCTTTGGCTCTTTGCAAGGCTAGGAAAGAGCAGAGCCCGAGTCTTGCTGTTTACCTGCAATGACTGCCAGGGCAAGTGAGGACCAGCAAGACAATTCCTGCCTAGCACCTTCCTTGGAGGAGAGAGAGTGCAACGATTCATTTTAGCATTTTGGCGCTCACGAGGGAGACAAACTGCTTTGCCTGTTTGCAAGGCTAGGAAAGAGCAGAGCCCGAGTCTTGCTGTTTATCTGCAATGACTGCCAGGGCAAGTAAGGACCAGCAAGACAATTCCTGCCTAGCACCTTCCTTGGAGGAGAGAGAGGGCAACGTTTCATTTTAGCATTTTGGCGCTCACGAGGGAGACAAAGTGCTTTGCCTGTTTGCAAGGCTAGGAAAGAGAAGAGCCCCAGTCTTGCTGTTTATCTGCAATGTCTGCCAGGGCAAGTGAGGACCAGCAAGACAATTCCTGCCTAGCACCTTCCTTGGAGGAGAGAGAGTGCA